>NW_027364394.1:0-240539 GCF_046119375.1 Phyllobates terribilis
TTTGAATCTTCTTTATCATGCTAAGAGGAGCAGGAAAAAGCAAAAAATTTTAGAATTGCACCTTGCAATGTGGAGAAATTACTGTTTGTGCATTTACAATATTCATTGATTTTTACCATTGAAAAACGTCCAGAAATGATTGAAGCTACTGACTGAATGAAAGTAGCTGGCATCTCACTCTCTTTGAATCTTCTTTATCATGCTAAGAGGAGCAGGAAAAAGCAAAAAATTTCAGACTTGCACCTTGCAATGCGGAGAAATTACTGTTTGTGCATTTACAATATTCATTGATTTTTGCCATTGAAAAACATCATGTTATTCATATACCAGAAATGTTTGAAGCTACTGACTGAATGAAAGGAGCTGGCATCTCACTCTCTTTGAATCTTCTTTATCATGCTAAGAGGAGCAGGAAAAAGCAAAAAATTTCAGAATTGCACCTTGCAATGCGGAGAAATTACTGTTTGTGCATTTACAATATTCATTGATTTTTGCCATTGAAAAACGTCCAGAAATGATTGAAGCTACTGACTGAATGAAAGGAGCTGGCATCTCACTCTCTTTGAATCTTCTTTATCATGCTAAGAGGAGCAGGAAAAAGCAAAAAATTTCAGAATTGCACCTTGCAATGCGGAGAAATTACTGTTTGTGCATTTACAATATTCATTGATTTTTGCCATTGAAAAACGTCCAGAAATGATTGAAGCTACTGACTGAATGAAAGGAGCTGGCATCTCACTCTCTTTGAATCTTCTTTATCATGCTAAGAGGAGCAGGAAAAAGCAAAAAATTTCAGAATTGCACCTTGCAATGCGGAGAAATTACTGTTTGTGCATTTACAATATTCATTGATTTTTGCCATTGAAAAACATGTTATTCATATACCAGAAATGTTTGAAGCTACTGACTGAATGAAAGGAGCTGGCACCTCAATCTCTTTGAATCTTCTTTATCATGCTAAGAGGAGCGGGAAAAAGCAAAAAATTTCAGAATTGCACCTTGCAATGCGGAGAAATTACTGTTTGTGCATTTACAATATTCATTGATTTTTGCCATTGAAAAACGTCCAGAAATGATTGAAGGTACTGACTGAATGAAAGGAGCTGGCATCTCACTCTCTTTGAATCTTCTTTATCATGCTAAGAGGAGCAGGAAAAAGCAAAAAATTTCAGAATTGCACCTTGCAATGCGGAGAAATTACTGTTTGTGCATTTACAATATTCATTGATTTTTGCCATTGAAAAACGTCCAGAAATGATTGAAGCTACTGACTGAATGAAAGGAGCTGGCATCTCACTCTCTTTGAATCTTCTTTATCATGCTAAGAGGAGCAGGAAAAAGCAAAAAATTTCAGAATTGCACCTTGCAATGCGGAGAAATTACTGTTTGTGCATTTACAATATTCATTGATTTTTGCCATTGAAAAACATCCAGAAATGATTGAAGCTACTGACTGAATGAAAGGAGCTGGCATCTCACTCTCTTTGAATCTTCTTTATCATGCTAAGAGGAGCAGGAAAAAGCAAAAAATTTCAGAATTGCACCTTGCAATGCGGAGAAATTACTGTTTGTGCATTTACAATATTCATTGATTTTTGCCATTGAAAAACATCATGTTATTCATATACCAGAAATGTTTGAAGCTACTGACTGAATGAAAGGAGCTGGCATCTCACTCTCTTTGAATCTTCTTTATCATGCTAAGAGGAGCAGGAAAAAGCAAAAAATTTCAGAATTGCACCTTGCAATGTGGAGAAATTACTGTTTGTGCATTTACAATATTCATTGATTTTTACCATTGAAAAACGTCCAGAAATGATTGAAGCTACTGACTGAATGAAAGTAGCTGGCATCTCACTCTCTTTGAATCTTCTTTATCATGCTAAGAGGAGCAGGAAAAAGCAAAAAATTTCAGACTTGCACCTTGCAATGCGGAGAAATTACTGTTTGTGCATTTACAATATTCATTGATTTTTGCCATTGAAAAACATCATGTTATTCATATACCAGAAATGTTTGAAGCTACTGACTGAATGAAAGGAGCTGGCATCTCACTCTCTTTGAATCTTCTTTATCATGCTAAGAGGAGCAGGAAAAAGCAAAAAATTTCAGAATTGCACCTTGCAATGCGGAGAAATTACTGTTTGTGCATTTACAATATTCATTGATTTTTGCCATTGAAAAACATAATGTTATTCATATACCAGAAATGTTTGAAGCTACTGACTGAATGAAAGGAGCTGGCATCTCAATCTCTTTGAATCTTCTTTATCATGCTAAGAGGAGCATGAAAAAGCAAAAAATTTCAGAATTGCACCTTGCAATGTGGAGAAATTACTGTTTGTGCATATACAATATTCATTGATTTTTACCATTGAAAAACGTCCAGAAATGATTGAAGCTACTGACTGAATGAAAGTAGCTGGCATCTCACTCTCTTTGAATCTTCTTTATCATGCTAAGAGGAGCAGGAAAAAGCAAAAAATTTCAGACTTGCACCTTGCAATGCGGAGAAATTACTGTTTGTGCATTTACAATATTCATTGATTTTTGCCATTGAAAAACATCATGTTATTCATATACCAGAAATGTTTGAAGCTACTGACTGAATGAAAGGAGCTGGCATCTCACTCTCTTTGAATCTTCTTTATCATGCTAAGAGGAGCAGAAAAAAGCAAAAAATTTCTGACTTGCACCTTGCAATGCGGAGAAATTACTGTTTGTGCATTTACAATATTCATTGATTTTTGCCATTGAAAAACGTCCAGAAATGATTGAAGCTACTGACTGAATGAAAGGAGCTGGCATCTCACTCTCTTTGAATCTTCTTTATCATGCTAAGAGGAGCAGGAAAAAGTAAAAAATTTCAGAATTGCACCTTGCAATGCGGAGAAATTACTGTTTGTGCATTTACAATATTCATTGATTTTTGCCATTGAAAAACGTCCAGAAATGATTGAAGCTACTGACTGAATGAAAGGAGCTGGCATCTCACTCTCTTTGAATCTTCTTTATCATGCTAAGAGGAGCAGGAAAAAGCAAAAAATTTCAGAATTGCACCTTGCAATGCGGAGAAATTACTGTTTGTGCATTTACAATATTCATTGATTTTTGCCATTGAAAAACATCATGTTATTCATATACCAGAAATGTTTGAAGCTACTGACTGAATGAAAGGAGCTGGCATCTCACTCTCTTTGAATCTTCATTATCATGCTAAGAGGAGCAGGAAAAAGCAAAAATTTCAGAATTGCACCTTGCAATGTGGAGAAATTACTGTTTGTGCATTTACAATATTCATTGATTTTTAACAATGAAAAACGTCCAGAAATGATTGAATCTACTGACTGAATGAAAGTAGCTGGCATCTCACTCTCTTTGAATCTTCTTTATCATGCTAAGAGGAGCAGGAAAAAGCAAAAAATTTCAGAATTGCACCTTGCAATTCGGAGAAATTACTGTTTGTGCATTTACAATATTCATTGATTTTTGCCATTGAAAAACATCATGTTATTCATATACCAGAAATGTTTGAAGCTACTGACTGAATGAAAGGAGCTGGCATCTCACTCTCTTTGAATCTTCTTTATCATGCTAAGAGGAGCAGGAAAAAGCAAAAAATTTCAGAATTGCACCTTGCAATGCGGAGAAATTACTGTTTGTGCATTTACAATATTCATTGATTTTTGCCATTGAAAAACATCATGTTATTCATATACCAGAAATGTTTGAAGCTACTGACTGAATGAAAGGAGCTGGCATCTCACTCTCTTTGAATCTTCTTTATCATGCTAAGAGGAGCAGGAAAAAGCAAAAAATTTCAGAATTGCACCTTGCAATGTGGAGAAATTACTGTTTGTGCATTTACAATATTCATTGATTTTTACCATTGAAAAACGTCCAGAAATTATTGAAGCTACTGACTGAATGAAAGTAGCTGGCATCTCACTCTCTTTGAATCTTCTTTATCATACTAAGAGGAGCAGGAAAAAGCAAAAAATTTCAGACTTGCACCTTGCAATGCGGAGAAATTACTGTTTGTGCATTTACAATATTCATTGATTTTTGCCATTGAAAAACATCATGTTATTCATATACCAGAAATGTTTGAAGCTACTGACTGAATGAAAGGAGCTGGCATCTCACTCTCTTTGAATCTTCTTTATCATGCTAAGAGGAGCAGGAAAAAGCAAAAAATTTCAGAATTGCACCTTGCAATGCGGAGAAATTACTGTTTGTGCATTTACAATATTCATTGATTTTTGCCATTGAAAAACGTCCAGAAATGATTGAAGCTACTGACTGAATGAAAGGAGCTGGCATCTCACTCTCTTTGAATCTTCTTTATCATGCTAAGAGGAGCAGGAAAAAGCAAAAAATTTCAGAATTGCACCTTGCAATGCGGAGAAATTACTGTTTGTGCATTTACAATATTCATTGATTTTTGCCATTGAAAAACGTCCAGAAATGATTGAAGCTACTGACTGAATGAAAGGAGCTGGCATCTCACTCTCTTTGAATCTTCTTTATCATGCTAAGAGGAGCAGGAAAAAGCAAAAAATTTCAGAATTGCACCTTGCAATGCGGAGAAATTACTGTTTGTGCATTTACAATATTCATTGATTTTTGCCATTGAAAAACATCATGTTATTCATATACCAGAAATGTTTGAAGCTACTGACTGAATGAAAGGAGCTGGCATCTCACTCTCTTTGAATCTTCTTTATCATGCTAAGAGGAGCAGGAAAAAGCAAAAAATTTCAGAATTGCACCTTGCAATGCGGAGAAATTACTGTTTGTGCATTTACAATATTCATTGATTTTTGCCATTGAAAAACGTCCAGAAATGATTGAAGCTACTGACTGAATGAAAGGAGCTGGCATCTCACTCTCTTTGAATCTTGTTTATCATGCTAAGAGGAGCAGGAAAAAGCAAAAAATTTCAGAATTGCACCTTGCAATGCGGAGAAATTACTGTTTGTGCATTTACAATATTCATTGATTTTTGCCATTGAAAAACATCATGTTATTCATATACCAGAAATGACTGAAGCTACTGACTGAATGAAAGGAGCTGGCATCTCACTCTCTTTGAATCTTCTTTATCATGCTAAGAGGAGCAGGAAAAAGTAAAAAATTTCAGAATTGCACCTTGCAATGCGGAGAAATTACTGTTTGTGCATTTATAATATTCAATGATTTTTGCCATTGAAAAACGTCCAGAAATGATTGAAGCTACTGACTGAACGAAAGGAGCTGGCATCTCACTCTCTTTGAATCTTCTTTATCATGCTAAGAGGAGCAGGAAAAAGCAAAAAATTTCAGAATTGCACCTTGCAATGCGGAGAAATTACTGTTTGTGCATTTACAATATTCATTGATTTTTGCCATTGAAAAATGTCCAGAAATGATTGAAGCTACTGACTGAATGAAAGGAGCTGGCATCTCACTCTCTTTGAATCTTCTTTATCATGCTAAGAGGAGCAGGAAAAAGCAAATAATTTCAGAATTGCACCTTGCAATGCGGAGAAATTACTGTTTGTGCATTTACAATATTCATTGATTTTTGCCTTTGAAAAACATCATGTTATTCATATACCAGAAATGTTTGAAGCTACTGACTGAATGAAAGGAGCTGACATCTCACGCTCTTTGAATCTTCTTTATCATGCTAAGAGGAGCAGGAAAAAGCAAAACATTTCAGAATTGCACCTTGCAATGCGGAGAAATTACTGTTTGTGCATTTACAATATTCATTGATTTTTGCCATTGAAAAACGTCCAGAAATGATTGAAGCTACTGACTGAATGAAAGGAGCTGGCATCTCACTCTCTTTGAATCTTCTTTATCATGCTAAGAGGAGCAGGAAAAAGCAAAAAATTTCAGAATTGCACCTTGCAATGCGGAGAAATTACTGTTTGTGCATTTACAATATTCATTGATTTTTGCCATTGAAAAACATCATGTTATTCATATACCAGAAATGTTTGAAGCTACTGACTGAATGAAAGGAGCTGGCATCTCACTCTCTTTGAATCTTCTTTATCATGCTAAGAGGAGCAGGAAAAAGCAAAAAATTTCAGAATTGCACCTTGCAATGCGGAGAAATTACTGTTTGTGCATTTACAATATTCATTGATTTTTGCCATTGAAAAACGTCCAGAAATGATTGAAGCTACTGACTGAATGAAAGGAGCTGGCATCTCACTCTCTTTGAATCTTCTTTATCATGCTAAGAGGAGCAGGAAAAAGCAAAAAATTTCAGAATTGCACCTTGCAATGCGGAGAAATTACTGTTTGTGCATTTACAATATTCATTGATTTTTGCCATTGAAAAACATCATGTTATTCATATACCAGAAATGTTTGAAGCTACTGACTGAATGAAAGGAGCTGACATCTCACGCTCTTTGAATCTTCTTTATCATGCTAAGAGGAGCAGGAAAAAGCAAAAAATTTCAGAATTGCACCTTGCAATGCGGAGAAATTACTGTTTGTGCATTTACAATATTCATTGATTTTTGCCATTGAAAAACGTCCAGAAATGATTGAAGCTACTGACTGAATGAAAGGAGCTGGCATCTCACTCTCTTTGAATCTTCTTTATCATGCTAAGAGGAGCAGGAAAAAGCAAAAAATTTCAGAATTGCACCTTGCAATGCGGAGAAATTACTGTTTGTGCATTTACAATATTCATTGATTTTTGCCATTGAAAAACATCATGTTATTCATATACCAGAAATGTTTGAAGCTACTGACTGAATGAAAGGAGCTGGCATCTCACTCTCTTTGAATCTTCTTTATCATGCTAAGAGGAGCAGGAAAAAGCAAAAAATTTCAGAATTGCACCTTGCAATGCGGAGAAATTACTGTTTGTGCATTTACAATATTCATTGATTTTTGCCATTGAAAAACATCATGTTATTCATATACCAGAAATGTTTGAAGCTACTGACTGAATGAAAGGAGCTGGCATCTCACTCTCTTTGAATCTTCTTTATCATGCTAAGAGGAGCAGGAAAAAGCAAAAAATTTCAGAATTGCACCTTGCAATGCGGAGAAATTACTGTTTGTGCATTTACAATATTCATTGATTTTTGCCATTGAAAAACGTCCAGAAATGATTGAAGCTACTGACTGAATGAAAGGAGCTGGCATCTCACTCTCTTTGAATCTTCTTTATCATGCTAAGAGGAGCAGGAAAAAGCAAAACATTTCAGAATTGCACCTTGCAATGCGGAGAAATTACTGTTTGTGCATTTACAATATTCATTGATTTTTGCCATTGAAAAACATCATGTTATTCATATACCAGAAATGTTTGAAGCTACTGACTGAATGAAAGGAGCTGGCATCTCACTCTCTTTGAATCTTCTTTATCATGCTAAGAGGAGCAGGAAAAAGCAAAAAATTTCAGAATTGCACCTTGCAATGCGGAGAAATTACTGTTTGTGCATTTACAATATTCATTGATTTTTGCCATTGAAAAACATCATGTTATTCATATACCAGAAATGTTTGAAGCTACTGACTGAATGAAAGGAGCTGGCATCTCACTCTCTTTGAATCTTCTTTATCATGCTAAGAGGAGCAGGAAAAAGCAAAAAATTTCAGAATTGCACCTTGCAATGCGGAGAAATTACTGTTTGTGCATTTACAATATTCATTGATTTTTGCCATTGAAAAACGTCCAGAAATGATTGAAGCTACTGACTGAATGAAAGGAGCTGGCATCTCACTCTCTTTGAATCTTCTTTATCATGCTAAGAGGAGCAGGAAAAAGCAAAACATTTCAGAATTGCACCTTGCAATGCGGAGAAATTACTGTTTGTGCATTTACAATATTCATTGATTTTTGCCATTGAAAAACGTCCAGAAATGATTGAAGCTACTGACTGAATGAAAGGAGCTGGCATCTCACTCTCTTTGAATCTTCTTTATCATGCTAAGAGGAGCAGGAAAAAGCAAAAAATTTCAGAATTGCACCTTGCAATGCGGAGAAATTACTGTTTGTGCATTTACAATATTCATTGATTTTTGCCATTGAAAAACGTCCAGAAATGATTGAAGCTACTGACTGAATGAAAGGAGCTGGCATCTCACTCTCTTTGAATCTTCTTTATCATGCTAAGAGGAGCAGGAAAAAGCAAAAAATTTCAGAATTGCACCTTGCAATGCGGAGAAATTACTGTTTGTGCATTTACAATATTCATTGATTTTTGCCATTGAAAAACATCATGTTATTCATATACCAGAAATGTTTGAAGCTACTGACTGAATGAAAGGAGCTGGCATCTCACTCTCTTTGAATCTTCTTTATCATGCTAAGAGGAGCAGGAAAAAGCAAAAAATTTCAGAATTGCACCTTGCAATGCGGAGAAATTACTGTTTGTGCATTTACAATATTCATTGATTTTTGCCATTGAAAAACGTCCAGAAATGATTGAAGCTACTGACTGAATGAAAGGAGCTGGCATCTCACTCTCTTTGAATCTTGTTTATCATGCTAAGAGGAGCAGGAAAAAGCAAAAAATTTCAGAATTGCACCTTGCAATGCGGAGAAATTACTGTTTGTGCATTTACAATATTCATTGATTTTTGCCATTGAAAAACATCATGTTATTCATATACCAGAAATGATTGAAGCTACTGACTGAATGAAAGGAGCTGGCATCTCACTCTCTTTGAATCTTCTTTATCATGCTAAGAGGAGCAGGAAAAAGTAAAAAATTTCAGAATTGCACCTTGCAATGCGGAGAAATTACTGTTTGTGCATTTATAATATTCAATGATTTTTGCCATTGAAAAACGTCCAGAAATGATTGAAGCTACTGACTGAACGAAAGGAGCTGGCATCTCACTCTCTTTGAATCTTCTTTATCATGCTAAGAGGAGCAGGAAAAAGCAAAAAATTTCAGAATTGCACCTTGCAATGCGGAGAAATTACTGTTTGTGCATTTACAATATTCATTGATTTTTGCCATTGAAAAACGTCCAGAAATGATTGAAGCTACTGACTGAATGAAAGGAGCTGGCATCTCACTCTCTTTGAATCTTCTTTATCATGCTAAGAGGAGCAGGAAAAAGCAAAAAATTTCAGAATTGCACCTTGCAATGCGGAGAAATTACTGTTTGTGCATTTACAATATTCATTGATTTTTGCCATTGAAAAACATCATGTTATTCATATACCAGAAATGTTTGAAGCTACTGACTGAATGAAAGGAGCTGGCATCTCACTCTCTTTGAATCTTCTTTATCATGCTAAGAGGAGCAGGAAAAAGCAAAAAATTTCAGAATTGCACCTTGCAATGCGGAGAAATTACTGTTTGTGCATTTACAATATTCATTGATTTTTGCCATTGAAAAACATCATGTTATTCATATACCAGAAATGTTTGAAGCTACTGACTGAATGAAAGGAGCTGGCATCTCACTCTCTTTGAATCTTCTTTATCATGCTAAGAGGAGCAGGGAAAAGCAAAAAATTTCAGAATTGCACCTTGCAATGTGGAGAAATTACTGTTTGTGCATTTACAATATTCATTGATTTTTACCATTGAAAAACGTCCAGAAATGATTGAAGCTACTGACTGAATGAAAGTAGCTGGCATCTCACTCTCTTTGAATCTTCTTTATCATGCTAAGACGAGCAGGAAAAAGCAAAAAATTTCAGACTTGCACCTTGCAATGCGGAGAAATTACTGTTTGTGCATTTACAATATTCATTGATTTTTGCCATTGAAAAACATCATGTTATTCATATACCAGAAATGTTTGAAGCTACTGACTGAATGAAAGGAGCTGGCATCTCACTCTCTTTGAATCTTCTTTATCATGCTAAGAGGAGCAGGAAAAAGCAAAAAATTTCAGAATTGCACCTTGCAATGCGGAGAAATTACTGTTTGTGCATTTACAATATTCATTGATTTTTGCCATTGAAAAACGTCCAGAAATGATTGAAGCTACTGACTGAATGAAAGGAGCTGGCATCTCACTCTCTTTGAATCTTCTTTATCATGCTAAGAGGAGCAGGAAAAAGCAAAAAATTTCAGAATTGCACCTTGCAATGCGGAGAAATTACTGTTTGTGCATTTACAATATTCATTGATTTTTGCCATTGAAAAACGTCCAGAAATTATTGAAGCTACTGACTGAATGAAAGGAGCTGGCATCTCACTCTCTTTGAATCTTCTTTATCATGCTAAGAGGAGCAGGAAAAAGCAAAAAATTTCAGAATTGCACCTTGCAATGCGGAGAAATTACTGTTTGTGCATTTACAATATTCATTGATTTTTGCCATTGAAAAACGTCCAGAAATGATTGAAGCTACTGACTGAATGAAAGGAGCTGGCATCTCACTCTCTTTGAATCTTCTTTATCATGCTAAGAGGAGCAGGAAAAAGCAAAAAATGTCAGAATTGCACCTTGCAATGCGGAGAAATTACTGTTTGTGCATTTACAATATTCATTTATTTTTGCCATTGAAAAACGTCCAGAAATTATTGAAGCTACTGACTGAATGAAAGGAGCTGGCATCTCACTCTCTTTGAATCTTCTTTATCATGCTAAGAGGAGCAGGAAAAAGCAAAAAATTTCAGAATTGCACCTTGCAATGCGGAGAAATTACTGTTTGTGCATTTACAATATTCATTGATTTTTGCCATTGAAAAACGTCCAGAAATGATTGAAGCTACTGACTGAATGAAAGGAGCTGGCATCTCACTCTCTTTGAATCTTCTTTATCATGCTAAGAGGAGCAGGAAAAAGCAAAAAATTTCAGAATTGCACCTTGCAATGCGGAGAAATTACTGTTTGTGCATTTACAATATTCATTGATTTTTGCCATTGAAAAACGTCCAGAAATTATTGAAGCTACTGACTGAATGAAAGGAGCTGGCATCTCACTCTCTTTGAATCTTCTTTATCATGCTAAGAGGAGCAGGAAAAAGCAAAAAATTTCAGAATTGCACCTTGCAATGCGGAGAAATTACTGTTTGTGCATTTACAATATTCATTGATTTTTGCCATTGAAAAACATCATGTTATTCATATACCAGAAATGTTTGAAGCTACTGACTGAATGAAAGGAGCTGGCATCTCACTCTCTTTGAATCTTCTTTATCATGCTAAGAGGAGCAGGAAAAAGCAAAAAATTTCAGAATTGCACCTTGCAATGCGGAGAAATTACTGTTTGTGCATTTACAATATTCATTGATTTTTGCCATTGAAAAACGTCCAGAAATGATTGAAGCTACTGACTGAATGAAAGGAGCTGGCATCTCACTCTCTTTGAATCTTCTTTATCATGCTAAGAGGAGCAGGAAAAAGCAAAAAATTTCAGAATTGCACCTTGCAATGCGGAGAAATTACTGTTTGTGCATTTACAATATTCATTGATTTTTGCCATTGAAAAACGTCCAGAAATGATTGAAGCTACTGACTGAATGAAAGGAGCTGGCATCTCACTCTCTTTGAATCTTCTTTATCATGCTAAGAGGAGCAGGAAAAAGCAAAAAATTTCAGAATTGCACCTTGCAATGCGGAGAAATTACTGTTTGTGCATTTACAATATTCATTGATTTTTGCCATTGAAAAACATGTTATTCATATACCAGAAATGTTTGAAGCTACTGACTGAATGAAAGGAGCTGGCACCTCACTCTCTTTGAATCTTCTTTATCATGCTAAGAGGAGCGGGAAAAAGCAAAAAATTTCAGAATTGCACCTTGCAATGCGGAGAAATTACTGTTTGTGCATTTACAATATTCATTGATTTTTGCCATTGAAAAACGTCCAGAAATGATTGAAGGTACTGACTGAATGAAAGGAGCTGGCATCTCACTCTCTTTGAATCTTCTTTATCATGCTAAGAGGAGCAGGAAAAAGCAAAAAATTTCAGAATTGCACCTTGCAATGCGGAGAAATTACTGTTTGTGCATTTACAAAATTCATTGATTTTTGCCATTGAAAAACGTCCAGAAATGATTGAAGCTACTGACTGAATGAAAGGAGCTGGCATCTCACTCTCTTTGAATCTTCTTTATCATGCTAAGAGGAGCAGGAAAAAGCAAAAAATTTCAGAATTGCACCTTGCAATGCGGAGAAATTACAGTTTGTGCATTTACAATATTCATTGATTTTTGCCATTGAGAAACGTCCAGAAATGATTGAAGCTACTGACTGAATGAAAGGAGCTGGCATCTCACTCTCTTTGAATCTTTATCATGCTAAGAGGAGCAGGAAAAAGCAAAAAATTTCAGAATTGCACCTTGCAATGCGGAGAAATTACTGTTTGTGCATTTACAATATTCATTGATTTTTGCCATTGAAAAACATCATGTTATTCATATACCAGAAATGTTTGAAGCTACTGACTGAATGAAAGGAGCTGGCATCTCACTCTCTTTGAATCTTCTTTATCATGCTAAGAGGAGCAGGAAAAAGCAAAAAATTTCAGAATTGCACCTTGCAATGTGGAGAAATTACTGTTTGTGCATTTACAATATTCATTGATTTTTACCATTGAAAAACGTCCAGAAATGATTGAAGCTACTGACTGAATGAAAGTAGCTGGCATCTCACTCTCTTTGAATCTTCTTTATCATGCTAAGAGGAGCAGGAAAAAGCAAAAAATTTCAGACTTGCACCTTGCAATGCGGAGAAATTACTGTTTGTGCATTTACAATTTTCATTGATTTTTGCCATTGAAAAACATCATGTTATTGATATACCAGAAATGTTTGAAGCTACTGACTGAATGAAAGGAGCTGGCATCTCACTCTCTTTGAATCTTCTTTATCATGCTAAGAGGAGCAGGAAAAAGCAAAAAATTTCAGAATTGCACCTTGCAATGCGGAGAAATTACTGTTTGTGCATTTACAATATTCATTGATTTTTTCCATTGAAAAACATCATGTTATTCATATACCAGAAATGTTTGAAGCTACTGACTGAATGAAAGGAGCTGGCATCTCAATCTCTTTGAATCTTCTTTATCATGCTAAGAGGAGCAGGAAAAAGCAAAAAACTTCAGAATTGCACCTTGCAATGTGGAGAAATTACTGTTTGTGCATTTACAATATTCATTGATTTTTACCATTGAAAAACGTCCAGAAATGATTGAAGCTACTGACTGAATGAAAGTAGCTGGCATCTCACTCTCTTTGAATCTTCTTTATCATGCTAAGAGGAGCAGGAAAAAGCAAAAAATTTCAGACTTGCACCTTGCAATGCGGAGAAATTACTGTTTGTGCATTTACAATATTCATTGATTTTTGCCATTGAAAAACATCATGTTATTCATATACCAGAAATGTTTGAAGCTACTGACTGAATGAAAGGAGCTGGCATCTCACTCTCTTTGAATCTTCTTTATCATGCTAAGAGGAGCAGGAAAAAGCAAAAAATTTCAGAATTGCACCTTGCAATGCGGAGAAATTACTGTTTGTGCATTTACAATATTCATTGATTTTTGCCATTGAAAAACATCATGTTATTCATATACCAGAAATGTTTGAAGCTACTGACTGAATGAAAGGAGCTGACATCTCACTCTCTTTGAATCTTCTTTATCATGCTGAGGAGCAGGAAAAAGCAAAAAATTTCAGAATTGCACCTTGCAATGCGGAGAAATTACTGTTTGTGCATTTACAATATTCATTGATTTTTGCCATTGAAAAACGTCCAGAAATGATTGAAGCTACTGACTGAATGAAAGGAGCTGGCATCTCACTCTCTTTGAATCATGCTAAGAGGAGCAGGAAAAAGCAAAAAATTTCAGAATTGCACCTTGCAATGCGGAGAAATTACTGTTTGTGCATTTACAATATTCATTTATTTTTGCCATTGAAAAACATCATGTTATTCATATACCAGAAATGTTTGAAGCTACTGACTGAATGAAAGGAGCTGGCATCTCACTCTCTTTGAATCTTCTTTATCATGCTAAGAGGAGCAGGAAAAAGCAAAAAATTTTAGAATTGCACCTTGCAATGTGGAGAAATTACTGTTTGTGCATTTACAATATTCATTGATTTTTACCATTGAAAAACGTCCAGAAATGATTGAAGCTACTGACTGAATGAAAGTAGCTGGCATCTCACTCTCTTTGAATCTTCTTTATCATGCTAAGAGGAGCAGGAAAAAGCAAAAAATTTCAGACTTGCACCTTGCAATGCGGAGAAATTACTGTTTGTGCATTTACAATATTCATTGATTTTTGCCATTGAAAAACATCATGTTATTCATATACCAGAAATGTTTGAAGCTACTGACTGAATGAAAGGAGCTGGCATCTCACTCTCTTTGAATCTTCTTTATCATGCTAAGAGGAGCAGGAAAAAGCAAAAAATTTCAGAATTGCACCTTGCAATGCGGAGAAATTACTGTTTGTGCATTTACAATATTCATTGATTTTTGCCATTGAAAAACGTCCAGAAATGATTGAAGCTACTGACTGAATGAAAGGAGCTGGCATCTCACTCTCTTTGAATCTTCTTTATCATGCTAAGAGGAGCAGGAAAAAGCAAAAAATTTCAGAATTGCACCTTGCAATGCGGAGAAATTACTGTTTGTGCATTTACAATATTCATTGATTTTTGCCATTGAAAAACGTCCAGAAATGATTGAAGCTACTGACTGAATGAAAGGAGCTGGCATCTCACTCTCTTTGAATCTTCTTTATCATGCTAAGAGGAGCAGGAAAAAGCAAAAAACTTCAGAATTGCACCTTGCAATGCGGAGAAATTACTGTTTGTGCATTTACAATATTCATTGATTTTTGCCATTGAAAAACATGTTATTCATATACCAGAAATGTTTGAAGCTACTGACTGAATGAAAGGAGCTGGCACCTCAATCTCTTTGAATCTTCTTTATCATGCTAAGAGGAGCGGGAAAAAGCAAAAAATTTCAGAATTGCACCTTGCAATGCGGAGAAATTACTGTTTGTGCATTTACAATATTCATTGATTTTTGCCATTGAAAAACGTCCAGAAATGATTGAAGGTACTGACTGAATGAAAGGAGCTGGCATCTCACTCTCTTTGAATCTTCTTTATCATGCTAAGAGGAGCAGGAAAAAGCAAAAAATTTCAGAATTGCACCTTGCAATGCGGAGAAATTACTGTTTGTGCATTTACAATATTCATTGATTTTTGCCATTGAAAAACGTCCAGAAATGATTGAAGCTACTGACTGAATGAAAGGAGCTGGCATCTCACTCTCTTTGAATCTTCTTTATCATGCTAAGAGGAGCAGGAAAAAGCAAAAAATTTCAGAATTGCACCTTGCAATGCGGAGAAATTACTGTTTGTGCATTTACAATATTCATTGATTTTTGCCATTGAAAAACATCCAGAAATGATTGAAGCTACTGACTGAATGAAAGGAGCTGGCATCTCACTCTCTTTGAATCTTCTTTATCATGCTAAGAGGAGCAGGAAAAAGCAAAAAATTTCAGAATTGCACCTTGCAATGCGGAGAAATTACTGTTTGTGCATTTACAATATTCATTGATTTTTGCCATTGAAAAACATCATGTTATTCATATACCAGAAATGTTTGAAGCTACTGACTGAATGAAAGGAGCTGGCATCTCACTCTCTTTGAATCTTCTTTATCATGCTAAGAGGAGCAGGAAAAAGCAAAAAATTTCAGAATTGCACCTTGCAATGTGGAGAAATTACTGTTTGTGCATTTACAATATTCATTGATTTTTACCATTGAAAAACGTCCAGAAATGATTGAAGCTACTGACTGAATGAAAGTAGCTGGCATCTCACTCTCTTTGAATCTTCTTTATCATGCTAAGAGGAGCAGGAAAAAGCAAAAAATTTCAGACTTGCACCTTGCAATGCGGAGAAATTACTGTTTGTGCATTTACAATATTCATTGATTTTTGCCATTGAAAAACATCATGTTATTCATATACCAGAAATGTTTGAAGCTACTGACTGAATGAAAGGAGCTGGCATCTCACTCTCTTTGAATCTTCTTTATCATGCTAAGAGGAGCAGGAAAAAGCAAAAAATTTCAGAATTGCACCTTGCAATGCGGAGAAATTACTGTTTGTGCATTTACAATATTCATTGATTTTTGCCATTGAAAAACATAATGTTATTCATATACCAGAAATGTTTGAAGCTACTGACTGAATGAAAGGAGCTGGCATCTCAATCTCTTTGAATCTTCTTTATCATGCTAAGAGGAGCATGAAAAAGCAAAAAATTTCAGAATTGCACCTTGCAATGTGGAGAAATTACTGTTTGTGCATATACAATATTCATTGATTTTTACCATTGAAAAACGTCCAGAAATGATTGAAGCTACTGACTGAATGAAAGTAGCTGGCATCTCACTCTCTTTGAATCTTCTTTATCATGCTAAGAGGAGCAGGAAAAAGCAAAAAATTTCAGACTTGCACCTTGCAATGCGGAGAAATTACTGTTTGTGCATTTATAATATTCATTGATTTTTGCCATTGAAAAACATCATGTTATTCATATACCAGAAATGTTTGAAGCTACTGACTGAATGAAAGGAGCTGGCATCTCACTCTCTTTGAATCTTCTTTATCATGCTAAGAGGAGCAGCAAAAAGCAAAAAATTTCTGACTTGCACCTTGCAATGCGGAGAAATTACTGTTTGTGCATTTACAATATTCATTGATTTTTGCCATTGAAAAACATCATGTTATTCATATACCAGAAATGTTTGAAGCTACTGACTGAATGAAAGGAGCTGGCATCTCACTCTCTTTGAATCTTCTTTATCATGCTAAGAGGAGCAGGAAAAAGCAAAAAATTTCAGAATTGCACCTTGCAATGCGGAGAAATTACTGTTTGTGCATTTACAATATTCATTGATTTTTGCCATTGAAAAACGTCCAGAAATGATTGAAGCTACTGACTGAATGAAAGGAGCTGGCATCTCACTCTCTTTGAATCTTCTTTATCATGCTAAGAGGAGCAGGAAAAAGCAAAAAATTTCAGAATTGCACCTTGCAATGCGGAGAATTTACTGTTTGTGCATTTACAATATTCATTGATTTTTGCCATTGAAAAACATGTTATTCATATACCAGAAATGTTTGAAGCTCCTGACTGAATGAAAGGAGCTGGCACCTCACTCTCTTTGAATCTTCTTTATCATGCTAAGAGGAGCAGGAAAAAGCAAAAAATTTCAGAATTGCACCTTGCAATGCGGAGAAATTACTGTTTGTGCATTTACAATATTCATTGATTTTTGCCATTGAAAAACGTCCAGAAATGATTGAAGCTACTGACTGAATGAAAGGAGCAGGCATCTCACTCTCTTTGAATCTTCTTTATCATGCTAAGAGGAGCAGGAAAAAGCAAAAAATTTCAGAATTGCACCTTGCAATGCGGAGAAATTACTGTTTGTGCATTTACAATATTCATTGATTTTTGCCATTGAAAAATGTCCAGAAATGATTGAAGCTACTGACTGAATGAAAGGAGCTGGCATCTCACTCTCTTTGAATCTTCTTTATCATGCTAAGAGGAGCAGGAAAAAGCAAAAAATTTCAGAATTGCGCCTTGCAATGCGGAGAAATTACTGTTTGTGCATTTACAAAATTCATTGATTTTTGCAATTGAAAAACATTATGTTATTCATATACCAGAAATGATTGAAGCTACTGACTGAAGGAAAGGAGCTGGCATCTCACTCTCTTTGAATCTTCTTTATCATGCTAAGAGGAGCAGGAAAAAGCAAAAAATTTCAGAATTGCACCTTGCAATGCGGAGAATTTACTGTTTGTGCATTTACAATATTCATTGATTTTTGCCATTGAAAAACGTCCAGAAATTATTGAAGCTACTGACTGAATGAAAGGAGCTGGCATCTCACTCTCTTTGAATCTTCTTTATCATGCTAAGAGGAGCAGGAAAAAGCAAAAAATTTCAGAATTGCACCTTGCAATGCGGAGAAATTACAGTTTGTGCATTTACAATATTCATTGATTTTTGCCATTGAAAAACGTCCAGAAATGATTGAAGCTACTGACTGAATGAAAGGAGCTGGCATCTCACTCTCTTTGAATCTTCTTTATCATGCTAAGAGGAGCAGGAAAAAGCAAAAAATTTCAGAATTGCACCTTGCAATGCGGAGAAATTACTGTTTGTGCATTTACAATATTCGTTGATTTTTGCCATTGAAAAACGTCCAGAAATGATTGAAGCTACTGACTGAATGAAAGGAGCTGGCATCTCACTCTCTTTGAATCTTCTTTATCATGCTAAGAGGAGCAGGAAAAAGCAAAAAATTTCAGAATTGCACCTTGCAATGCGGAGAAATTACTGTTTGTGCATTTACAATATTCATTGATTTTTGCCATTGAAAAACATCATGTTATTCATATACCAGAAATGTTTGAAGCTACTGACTGAATGAAAGGAGCTGGCATCTCACTCTCTTTGAATCTTCTTTATCATGCTAAGAGGAGCAGGAAAAAGCAAAAAATTTCAGAATTGCACCTTGCAATGCGGAGAAATTACTGTTTGTGCATTTACAATATTCATTGATTTTTGCCATTGAAAAACATAATGTTATTCATATACCAGAAATGTTTGAAGCTACTGACTGAATGAAAGGAGCTGGCATCTCAATCTCTTTGAATCTTCTTTATCATGCTAAGAGGAGCATGAAAAAGCAAAAAATTTCAGAATTGCACCTTGCAATGTGGAGAAATTACTGTTTGTGCATTTACAATATTCATTGATTTTTACCATTGAAAAACGTCCAGAAATGATTGAAGCTACTGACTGAATGAAAGTAGCTGGCATCTCACTCTCTTTGAATCTTCTTTATCATGCTAAGAGGAGCAGGAAAAAGCAAAAAATTTCAGACTTGCACCTTGCAATGCGGAGAAATTACTGTTTGTGCATTTACAATATTCATTGATTTTTGCCATTGAAAAACATCATGTTATTCATATACCAGAAATGTTTGAAGCTACTGACTGAATGAAAGGAGCTGGCATCTCACTCTCTTTGAATCTTCTTTATCATGCTAAGAGGAGCAGAAAAAAGCAAAAAATTTCAGACTTGCACCTTGCAATGCGGTGAAATTACTGTTTGTGCATTTACAATATTCATTGATTTTTGCCATTGAAAAACATCATGTTATTCATATACCAGAAATGTTTGAAGCTACTGACTGAATGAAAGGAGCTGGCATCTCACTCTCTTTGAATCTTCTTTATCATGCTAAGAGGAGCAGGAAAAAGCAAAAAATTTCAGAATTGCACCTTGCAATGCGGAGAAATTACTGTTTGTGCATTTACAATATTCATTGATTTTTGCCATTGAAAAACGTCCAGAAATGATTGAAGGTACTGACTGAATGAAAGGAGCTGGCATCTCACTCTCTTTGAATCTTCTTTATCATGCTAAGAGGAGCAGGAAAAAGCAAAAAATTTCAGAATTGCAACTTGCAATGCGGAGAAATTACTGTTTGTGCATTTACAATATTCATTGATTTTTGCCATTGAAAAACGTCCAGAAATGATTGAAGCTACTGACTGAATGAAAGGAGCTGGCATCTCACTCTCTTTGAATCTTCTTTATCATGCTAAGTGGAGCAGGAAAAAGCAAAAAATTTCAGAATTGCACCTTGCAATGCGGAGAAATTACAGTTTGTGCATTTACAATATTCATTGATTTTTGCCATTGAAAAACGTCCAGAAATGATTGAAGCTACTGACTGAATGAAAGGAGCTGGCATCTCACTCTCTTTGAATCTTCTTTATCATGCTAAGAGGAGCAGGAAAAAGCAAAAAATTTCAGAATTGCACCTTGCAATGCGGAGAAATTACTGTTTGTGCATTTACAATATTCGTTGATTTTTGCCATTGAAAAACGTCCAGAAATGATTGAAGCTACTGACTGAATGAAAGGAGCTGGCATCTCACTCTCTTTGAATCTTCTTTATCATGCTAAGAGGAGCAGGAAAAAGCAAAAAATTTCAGAATTGCACCTTGCAATGCGGAGAAATTACAGTTTGTGCATTTACAATATTCATTGATTTTTGCCATTGAAAAACGTCCAGAAATGATTGAAGCTACTGACTGAATGAAAGGAGCTGGCATCTCACTCTCTTTGAATCTTCTTTATCATGCTAAGAGGAGCAGGAAAAAGCAAAAAATTTCAGAATTGCACCTTGCAATGCGGAGAATTTACTGTTTGTGCATTTACAATATTCATTGATTTTTGCCATTGAAAAACATGTTATTCATAAACCAGAAATGTTTGAAGCTCCTGACTGAATGAAAGGAGCTGGCACCTCACTCTCTTTGAATCTTCTTTATCATGCTAAGAGGAGCAGGAAAAAGCAAAAAATTTCAGAATTGCACCTTGCAATGCGGAGAAATTACTGTTTGTGCATTTACAATATTCATTGATTTTTGCCATTGAAAAACGTCCAGAAATGATTGAAGCTACTGACTGAATGAAAGGAGCTGGCATCTCACTCTCTTTGAATCTTCTTTATCATGCTAAGAGGAGCAGGAAAAAGCAAAAAATTTCAGAATTGCACCTTCCAATGCGGAGAAATTACTGTTTGTGCATTTACAATATTCATTGATTTTTGCCATTGAAAAATGTCCAGAAATGATTGAAGCTACTGACTGAATGAAAGGAGCTGGCATCTCACTCTCTTTGAATCTTCTTTATCATGCTAAGAGGAGCAGGAAAAAGCAAAAAATTTCAGAATTGCGCCTTGCAATGCGGAGAAATTACTGTTTGTGCATTTACAAAATTCATTGATTTTTGCCATTGAAAAACATCATGTTATTCATATACCAGAAATGATTGAAGCTACTGACTGAAGGAAAGGAGCTGGCATCTCACTCTCTTTGAATCTTCTTTATCATGCTAAGAGGAGCAGGAAAAAGCAAAAAATTTCAGAATTGCAACTTGCAATGCGGAGAATTTACTGTTTGTGCATTTACAATATTCATTGATTTTTGCCATTGAAAAACGTCCAGAAATGATTGAAGCTACTGACTGAATGAAAGGAGCTGGCATCTCACTCTCTTTGAATCTTCTTTATCATGCTAAGAGGAGCAGGAAAAAGCAAAAAATTTCAGAATTGCACCTTGCAATGCGGAGAAATTACAGTTTGTGCATTTACAATATTCATTGATTTTTGCCATTGAAAAACGTCCAGAAATGATTGAAGCTACTGACTGAATGAAAGGAGCTGGCATCTCACTCTCTTTGAATCTTCTTTATCATGCTAAGAGGAGCAGGAAAAAGCAAAAAATTTCAGAATTGCACCTTGCAATGCGGAGAAATTACTGTTTGTGCATTTACAATATTCGTTGATTTTTGCCATTGAAAAACGTCCAGAAATGATTGAAGCTACTGACTGAATGAAAGGAGCTGGCATCTCACTCTCTTTGAATCTTCTTTATCATGCTAAGAGGAGCAGGAAAAAGCAAAAAATTTCAGAATTGCACCTTGCAATGCGGAGAAATTACAGTTTGTGCATTTACAATATTCATTGATTTTTGCCATTGAAAAACGTCCAGAAATGATTGAAGCTACTGACTGAATGAAAGGAGCTGGCATCTCACTCTCTTTGAATCTTCTTTATCATGCTAAGAGGAGCAGGAAAAAGCAAAAAATTTCAGAATTGCACCTTGCAATGCGGAGAAATTACTGTTTGTGCATTTACAATATTCATTGATTTTTGCCATTGAAAAACATGTTATTCATATACCAGAAATGTTTGAAGCTCCTGACTGAATGAAAGGAGCTGGCACCTCACTCTCTTTGAATCTTCTTTATCATGCTAAGAGGAGCAGGAAAAAGCAAAAAATTTCAGAATTGCACCTTGCAATGCGGAGAAATTACTGTTTGTGCATTTACAATATTCATTGATTTTTGCCATTGAAAAACGTCCAGAAATGATTGTAGCTACTGACTGAATGAAAGGAGCTGGCATCTTACTCTCTTTGAATCTTCTTTATCATGCTAAGAGGAGCAGGAAAAAGCAAAAAATTTCAGAATTGCACCTTGCAATGCGGAGAAATTACTGTTTGTGCATTTACAATATTCATTGATTTTTGCCATTGAAAAACATCATGTTATTCATATACCAGAAATGTTTGAAGCTACTGACTGAATGAAAGGAGCTGACATCTCACTCTCTTTGAATCTTCTTTATCATGCTAAGAGGAGCAGGAAAAAGCAAAAAATTTCAGAATTGCACCTTGCAATGCGGAGAAATTACTGTTTGTGCATTTACAATATTCATTGATTTTTGCCATTGAAAAACGTCCAGAAATGATTGAAGCTACTGACTGAATGAAAGGAGCTGGCATCTCACTCTCTTTGAATCATGCTAAGAGGAGCAGGAAAAAGCAAAAAATTTCAGAATTGCACCTTGCAATGCGGAGAAATTACTGTTTGTGCATTTACAATATTCATTGATTTTTGCCATTGAAAAACATCATGTTATTCATATACCAGAAATGTTTGAAGCTACTGACTGAATGAAAGGAGCTGGCATCTCACTCTCTTTGAATCTTCTTTATCATGCTAAGAGGAGCAGGAAAAAGCAAAAAATTTCAGAATTGCGCCTTGCAATGCGGAGAAATTACTGTTTGTGCATTTACAAAATTCATTGATTTTTGCCATTGAAAAACATCATGTTATTCATATACCAGAAATGATTGAAGCTACTGACTGAAGGAAAGGAGCTGGCATCTCACTCTCTTTGAATCTTCTTTATCATGCTAAGAGGAGCAGGAAAAAGCAAAAAATTTCAGAATTGCAACTTGCAATGCGGAGAATTTACTGTTTGTGCATTTACAATATTCATTGATTTTTGCCATTGAAAAACGTCCAGAAATGATTGAAGCTACTGACTGAATGAAAGGAGCTGGCATCTCACTCTCTTTGAATCTTCTTTATCATGCTAAGAGGAGCAGGAAAAAGCAAAAAATTTCAGAATTGCACCTTGCAATGCGGAGAAATTACAGTTTGTGCATT
This sequence comes from Phyllobates terribilis, assembly GCF_046119375.1. NCBI lineage: Eukaryota > Metazoa > Chordata > Amphibia > Anura > Dendrobatidae > Phyllobates > Phyllobates terribilis. Next base: position 23,022 of record NW_027364394.1, read on the forward strand.
TACAATATTCATTGATTTTTGCCATTGAAAAACGTCCAGAAATGATTGAAGCTACTGACTGAATGAAAGGAGCTGGCATCTCACTCTCTTTGAATCTTCTTTATCATGCTAAGAGGAGCAGGAAAAAGCAAAAAATTTCAGAATTGCACCTTGCAATGCGGAGAAATTACTGTTTGTGCATTTACAATATTCGTTGATTTTTGCCATTGAAAAACGTCCAGAAATGATTGAAGCTACTGACTGAATGAAAGGAGCTGGCATCTCACTCTCTTTGAATCTTCTTTATCATGCTAAGAGGAGCAGGAAAAAGCAAAAAATTTCAGAATTGCACCTTGCAATGCGGAGAAATTACAGTTTGTGCATTTACAATATTCATTGATTTTTGCCATTGAAAAACGTCCAGAAATGATTGAAGCTACTGACTGAATGAAAGGAGCTGGCATCTCACTCTCTTTGAATCTTCTTTATCATGCTAAGAGGAGCAGGAAAAAGCAAAAAATTTCAGAATTGCACCTTGCAATGCGGAGAAATTACTGTTTGTGCATTTACAATATTCATTGATTTTTGCCATTGAAAAACATGTTATTCATATACCAGAAATGTTTGAAGCTCCTGACTGAATGAAAGGAGCTGGCACCTCACTCTCTTTGAATCTTCTTTATCATGCTAAGAGGAGCAGGAAAAAGCAAAAAATTTCAGAATTGCACCTTGCAATGCGGAGAAATTACTGTTTGTGCATTTACAATATTCATTGATTTTTGCCATTGAAAAACGTCCAGAAATGATTGTAGCTACTGACTGAATGAAAGGAGCTGGCATCTCACTCTCTTTGAATCTTCTTTATCATGCTAAGAGGAGCAGGAAAAAGCAAAAAATTTCAGAATTGCACCTTGCAATGCGGAGAAATTACTGTTTGTGCATTTACAATATTCATTGATTTTTGCCATTGAAAAACATCATGTTATTCATATACCAGAAATGTTTGAAGCTACTGACTGAATGAAAGGAGCTGACATCTCACTCTCTTTGAATCTTCTTTATCATGCTAAGAGGAGCAGGAAAAAGCAAAAAATTTCAGAATTGCACCTTGCAATGCGGAGAAATTACTGTTTGTGCATTTACAATATTCATTGATTTTTGCCATTGAAAAACGTCCAGAAATGATTGAAGCTACTGACTGAATGAAAGGAGCTGGCATCTCACTCTCTTTGAATCATGCTAAGAGGAGCAGGAAAAAGCAAAAAATTTCAGAATTGCACCTTGCAATGCGGAGAAATTACTGTTTGTGCATTTACAATATTCATTGATTTTTGCCATTGAAAAACATCATGTTATTCATATACCAGAAATGTTTGAAGCTACTGACTGAATGAAAGGAGCTGGCATCTCACTCTCTTTGAATCTTCTTTATCATGCTAAGAGGAGCAGGAAAAAGCAAAAAATTTTAGAATTGCACCTTGCAATGTGGAGAAATTACTGTTTGTGCATTTACAATATTCATTGATTTTTACCATTGAAAAACGTCCAGAAATGATTGAAGCTACTGACTGAATGAAAGTAGCTGGCATCTCACTCTCTTTGAATCTTCTTTATCATGCTAAGAGGAGCAGGAAAAAGCAAAAAATTTCAGACTTGCACCTTGCAATGCGGAGAAATTACTGTTTGTGCATTTACAATATTCATTGATTTTTGCCATTGAAAAACATCATGTTATTCATATACCAGAAATGTTTGAAGCTACTGACTGAATGAAAGGAGCTGGCATCTCACTCTCTTTGAATCTTCTTTATCATGCTAAGAGGAGCAGGAAAAAGCAAAAAATTTCAGAATTGCACCTTGCAATGCGGAGAAATTACTGTTTGTGCATTTACAATATTCATTGATTTTTGCCATTGAAAAACGTCCAGAAATGATTGAAGCTACTGACTGAATGAAAGGAGCTGGCATCTCACTCTCTTTGAATCTTCTTTATCATGCTAAGAGGAGCAGGAAAAAGCAAAAAATTTCAGAATTGCACCTTGCAATGCGGAGAAATTACAGTTTGTGCATTTACAATATTCATTGATTTTTGCCATTGAAAAACGTCCAGAAATGATTGAAGCTACTGACTGAATGAAAGGAGCTGGCATCTCACTCTCTTTGAATCTTCTTTATCATGCTAAGAGGAGCAGGAAAAAGCAAAAAATTTCAGAATTGCACCTTGCAATGCGGAGAAATTACTGTTTGTGCATTTACAATATTCATTGATTTTTGCCATTGAAAAACATGTTATTCATATACCAGAAATGTTTGAAGCTCCTGACTGAATGAAAGGAGCTGGCACCTCACTCTCTTTGAATCTTCTTTATCATGCTAAGAGGAGCAGGAAAAAGCAAAAAATTTCAGAATTGCACCTTGCAATGCGGAGAAATTACTGTTTGTGCATTTACAATATTCATTGATTTTTGCCATTGAAAAACGTCCAGAAATGATTGTAGCTACTGACTGAATGAAAGGAGCTGGCATCTTACTCTCTTTGAATCTTCTTTATCATGCTAAGAGGAGCAGGAAAAAGCAAAAAATTTCAGAATTGCACCTTGCAATGCGGAGAAATTACTGTTTGTGCATTTACAATATTCATTGATTTTTGCCATTGAAAAACATCATGTTATTCATATACCAGAAATGTTTGAAGCTACTGACTGAATGAAAGGAGCTGACATCTCACTCTCTTTGAATCTTCTTTATCATGCTAAGAGGAGCAGGAAAAAGCAAAAAATTTCAGAATTGCACCTTGCAATGCGGAGAAATTACTGTTTGTGCATTTACAATATTCATTGATTTTTGCCATTGAAAAACGTCCAGAAATGATTGAAGCTACTGACTGAATGAAAGGAGCTGGCATCTCACTCTCTTTGAATCATGCTAAGAGGAGCAGGAAAAAGCAAAAAATTTCAGAATTGCACCTTGCAATGCGGAGAAATTACTGTTTGTGCATTTACAATATTCATTGATTTTTGCCATTGAAAAACATCATGTTATTCATATACCAGAAATGTTTGAAGCTACTGACTGAATGAAAGGAGCTGGCATCTCACTCTCTTTGAATCTTCTTTATCATGCTAAGAGGAGCAGGAAAAAGCAAAAAATTTCAGAATTGCGCCTTGCAATGCGGAGAAATTACTGTTTGTGCATTTACAAAATTCATTGATTTTTGCCATTGAAAAACATCATGTTATTCATATACCAGAAATGATTGAAGCTACTGACTGAAGGAAAGGAGCTGGCATCTCACTCTCTTTGAATCTTCTTTATCATGCTAAGAGGAGCAGGAAAAAGCAAAAAATTTCAGAATTGCAACTTGCAATGCGGAGAATTTACTGTTTGTGCATTTACAATATTCATTGATTTTTGCCATTGAAAAACGTCCAGAAATGATTGAAGCTACTGACTGAATGAAAGGAGCTGGCATCTCACTCTCTTTGAATCTTCTTTATCATGCTAAGAGGAGCAGGAAAAAGCAAAAAATTTCAGAATTGCACCTTGCAATGCGGAGAAATTACAGTTTGTGCATTTACAATATTCATTGATTTTTGCCATTGAAAAACGTCCAGAAATGATTGAAGCTACTGACTGAATGAAAGGAGCTGGCATCTCACTCTCTTTGAATCTTCTTTATCATGCTAAGAGGAGCAGGAAAAAGCAAAAAATTTCAGAATTGCACCTTGCAATGCGGAGAAATTACTGTTTGTGCATTTACAATATTCGTTGATTTTTGCCATTGAAAAACGTCCAGAAATGATTGAAGCTACTGACTGAATGAAAGGAGCTGGCATCTCACTCTCTTTGAATCTTCTTTATCATGCTAAGAGGAGCAGGAAAAAGCAAAAAATTTCAGAATTGCACCTTGCAATGCGGAGAAATTACAGTTTGTGCATTTACAATATTCATTGATTTTTGCCATTGAAAAACGTCCAGAAATGATTGAAGCTACTGACTGAATGAAAGGAGCTGGCATCTCACTCTCTTTGAATCTTCTTTATCATGCTAAGAGGAGCAGGAAAAAGCAAAAAATTTCAGAATTGCACCTTGCAATGCGGAGAAATTACTGTTTGTGCATTTACAATATTCATTGATTTTTGCCATTGAAAAACATGTTATTCATATACCAGAAATGTTTGAAGCTCCTGACTGAATGAAAGGAGCTGGCACCTCACTCTCTTTGAATCTTCTTTATCATGCTAAGAGGAGCAGGAAAAAGCAAAAAATTTCAGAATTGCACCTTGCAATGCGGAGAAATTACTGTTTGTGCATTTACAATATTCATTGATTTTTGCCATTGAAAAACGTCCAGAAATGATTGTAGCTACTGACTGAATGAAAGGAGCTGGCATCTCACTCTCTTTGAATCTTCTTTATCATGCTAAGAGGAGCAGGAAAAAGCAAAAAATTTCAGAATTGCACCTTGCAATGCGGAGAAATTACTGTTTGTGCATTTACAATATTCATTGATTTTTGCCATTGAAAAACATCATGTTATTCATATACCAGAAATGTTTGAAGCTACTGACTGAATGAAAGGAGCTGACATCTCACTCTCTTTGAATCTTCTTTATCATGCTAAGAGGAGCAGGAAAAAGCAAAAAATTTCAGAATTGCACCTTGCAATGCGGAGAAATTACTGTTTGTGCATTTACAATATTCATTGATTTTTGCCATTGAAAAACGTCCAGAAATGATTGAAGCTACTGACTGAATGAAAGGAGCTGGCATCTCACTCTCTTTGAATCATGCTAAGAGGAGCAGGAAAAAGCAAAAAATTTCAGAATTGCACCTTGCAATGCGGAGAAATTACTGTTTGTGCATTTACAATATTCATTGATTTTTGCCATTGAAAAACATCATGTTATTCATATACCAGAAATGTTTGAAGCTACTGACTGAATGAAAGGAGCTGGCATCTCACTCTCTTTGAATCTTCTTTATCATGCTAAGAGGAGCAGGAAAAAGCAAAAAATTTTAGAATTGCACCTTGCAATGTGGAGAAATTACTGTTTGTGCATTTACAATATTCATTGATTTTTACCATTGAAAAACGTCCAGAAATGATTGAAGCTACTGACTGAATGAAAGTAGCTGGCATCTCACTCTCTTTGAATCTTCTTTATCATGCTAAGAGGAGCAGGAAAAAGCAAAAAATTTCAGACTTGCACCTTGCAATGCGGAGAAATTACTGTTTGTGCATTTACAATATTCATTGATTTTTGCCATTGAAAAACATCATGTTATTCATATACCAGAAATGTTTGAAGCTACTGACTGAATGAAAGGAGCTGGCATCTCACTCTCTTTGAATCTTCTTTATCATGCTAAGAGGAGCAGGAAAAAGCAAAAAATTTCAGAATTGCACCTTGCAATGCGGAGAAATTACTGTTTGTGCATTTACAATATTCATTGATTTTTGCCATTGAAAAACGTCCAGAAATGATTGAAGCTACTGACTGAATGAAAGGAGCTGGCATCTCACTCTCTTTGAATCTTCTTTATCATGCTAAGAGGAGCAGGAAAAAGCAAAAAATTTCAGAATTGCACCTTGCAATGCGGAGAAATTACTGTTTGTGCATTTACAATATTCATTGATTTTTGCCATTGAAAAACGTCCAGAAATGATTGAAGCTACTGACTGAATGAAAGGAGCTGGCATCTCACTCTCTTTGAATCTTCTTTATCATGCTAAGAGGAGCAGGAAAAAGCAAAAAATTTCAGAATTGCACCTTGCAATGCGGAGAAATTACTGTTTGTGCATTTACAATATTCATTGATTTTTGCCATTGAAAAACATGTTATTCATATACCAGAAATGTTTGAAGCTACTGACTGAATGAAAGGAGCTGGCACCTCAATCTCTTTGAATCTTCTTTATCATGCTAAGAGGAGCGGGAAAAAGCAAAAAATTTCAGAATTGCACCTTGCAATGCAGAGAAATTACTGTTTGTGCATTTACAATATTCATTGATTTTTGCCATTGAAAAACGTCCAGAAATGATTGAAGGTACTGACTGAATGAAAGGAGCTGGCATCTCACTCTCTTTGAATCTTCTTTATCATGCTAAGAGGAGCAGGAAAAAGCAAAAAATTTCAGAATTGCACCTTGCAATGCGGAGAAATTACTGTTTGTGCATTTACAATATTCATTGATTTTTGCCATTGAAAAACGTCCAGAAATGATTGAAGCTACTGACTGAATGAAAGGAGCTGGCATCTCACTCTCTTTGAATCTTCTTTATCATGCTAAGAGGAGCAGGAAAAAGCAAAAAATTTCAGAATTGCACCTTGCAATGCGGAGAAATTACTGTTTGTGCATTTACAATATTCATTGATTTTTGCCATTGAAAAACATCCAGAAATGATTGAAGCTACTGACTGAATGAAAGGAGCTGGCATCTCACTCTCTTTGAATCTTCTTTATCATGCTAAGAGGAGCAGGAAAAAGCAAAAAATTTCAGAATTGCACCTTGCAATGCGGAGAAATTACTGTTTGTGCATTTACAATATTCATTGATTTTTGCCATTGAAAAACATCATGTTATTCATATACCAGAAATGTTTGAAGCTACTGACTGAATGAAAGGAGCTGGCATCTCACTCTCTTTGAATCTTCTTTATCATGCTAAGAGGAGCAGGAAAAAGTAAAAATTTCAGAATTGCACCTTGCAATGTGGAGAAATTACTGTTTGTGCATTTACAATATTCATTGATTTTTACCATTGAAAAACGTCCAGAAATGATTGAAGCTACTGACTGAATGAAAGTAGCTGGCATCTCACTCTCTTTGAATCTTCTTTATCATGCTAAGAGGAGCAGGAAAAAGCAAAAAATTTCAGACTTGCACCTTGCAATGCGGAGAAATTACTGTTTGTGCATTTACAATATTCATTAATTTTTGCCATTGAAAAACATCATGTTATTCATATACCAGAAATGTTTGAAGCTACTGACTGAATGAAAGGAGCTGGCATCTCACTCTCTTTGAATCTTCTTTATCATGCTAAGAGGAGCAGAAAAAAGCAAAAAATTTCAGACTTGCACCTTGCAATGCGGAGAAATTACTGTTTGTGCATTTACAATATTCATTGATTTTTGCCATTGAAAAACATCATGTTATTCATATACCAGAAATGTTTGAAGCTACTGACTGAATGAAAGGAGCTGGCATCTCACTCTCTTTGAATCTTCTTTATCATGCTAAGAGGAGCAGGAAAAAGCAAAAAATTTCAGAATTGCACCTTGCAATGCGGAGAAATTACTGTTTGTGCATTTACAATATTCATTGATTTTTGCCATTGAAAAACGTCCAGAAATGATTGAAGGTACTGACTGAATGAAAGGAGCTGGCATCTCACTCTCTTTGAATCTTCTTTATCATGCTAAGAGGAGCAGGAAAAAGCAAAAAATTTCAGAATTGCAACTTGCAATGCGGAGAAATTACTGTTTGTGCATTTACAATATTCATTGATTTTTGCCATTGAAAAACGTCCAGAAATGATTGAAGCTACTGACTGAATGAAAGGAGCTGGCATCTCACTCTCTTTGAATATTCTTTATCATGCTAAGTGGAGCAGGAAAAAGCAAAAAATTTCAGAATTGCACCTTGCAATGCGGAGAAATTACAGTTTGTGCATTTACAATATTCATTGATTTTTGCCATTGAAAAACGTCCAGAAATGATTGAAGCTACTGACTGAATGAAAGGAGCTGGCATCTCACTCTCTTTGAATCTTCTTTATCATGCTAAGAGGAGCAGGAAAAAGCAAAAAATTTCAGAATTGCACCTTGCAATGCGGAGAAATTACTGTTTGTGCATTTACAATATTCGTTGATTTTTGCCATTGAAAAACGTCCAGAAATGATTGAAGCTACTGACTGAATGAAAGGAGCTGGCATCTCACTCTCTTTGAATCTTCTTTATCATGCTAAGAGGAGCAGGAAAAAGCAAAAAATTTCAGAATTGCACCTTGCAATGCGGAGAAATTACAGTTTGTGCATTTACAATATTCATTGATTTTTGCCATTGAAAAACGTCCAGAAATGATTGAAGCTACTGACTGAATGAAAGGAGCTGGCATCTCACTCTCTTTGAATCTTCTTTATCATGCTAAGAGGAGCAGGAAAAAGCAACAAATTTCAGAATTGCACCTTGCAATGCGGAGAATTTACTGTTTGTGCATTTACAATATTCATTGATTTTTGCCATTGAAAAACATGTTATTCATATACCAGAAATGTTTGAAGCTCCTGACTGAATGAAAGGAGCTGGCACCTCACTCTCTTTGAATCTTCTTTATCATGCTAAGAGGAGCAGGAAAAAGCAAAAAATTTCAGAATTGCACCTTGCAATGCGGAGAAATTACTGTTTGTGCATTTACAATATTCGTTGATTTTTGCCATTGAAAAACATCCAGAAATGATTGAAGCTACTGACTGAATGAAAGGAGCTGGCATCTCACTCTCTTTGAATCTTCTTTATCATGCTAAGAGGAGCAGGAAAAAGCAAAAAAATTCAGAATTGCACCTTGCAATGCGGAGAAATTACTGTTTGTGCATTTACAATATTCATTGATTTTTGCCATTGAAAAACATCATGTTATTCATATACCAGAAATGTTTGAAGCTACTGACTGAATGAAAGGAGCTGGCATCTCACTCTCTTTGAATCTTCTTTATCATGCTAAGAGGAGCAGGAAAAAGCAAAAAATTTCAGAATTGCACCTTGCAATGCGGAGAAATTACTGTTTGTGCATTTACAATATTCATTGATTTTTGCCATTGAAAAACATAATGTTATTCATATACCAGAAATGTTTGAAGCTACTGACTGAATGAAAGGAGCTGGCATCTCAATCTCTTTGAATCTTCTTTATCATGCTAAGAGGAGCATGAAAAAGCAAAAAATTTCAGAATTGCACCTTGCAATGTGGAGAAATTACTGTTTGTGCATTTACAATATTCATTGATTTTTACCATTGAAAAACGTCCAGAAATGATTGAAGCTACTGACTGAATGAAAGTAGCTGGCATCTCACTCTCTTTGAATCTTCTTTATCATGCTAAGAGGAGCAGGAAAAAGCAAAAAATTTCAGACTTGCACCTTGCAATGCGGAGAAATTACTGTTTGTGCATTTACAATATTCATTGATTTTTGCCATTGAAAAACATCATGTTATTCATATACCAGAAATGTTTGAAGCTACTGACTGAATGAAAGGAGCTGGCATCTCACTCTCTTTGAATCTTCTTTATCATGCTAAGAGGAGCAGAAAAAAGCAAAAAATTTCAGACTTGCACCTTGCAATGCGGAGAAATTACTGTTTGTGCATTTACAATATTCATTGATTTTTGCCATTGAAAAACATCATGTTATTCATATACCAGAAATGTTTGAAGCTACTGACTGAATGAAAGGAGCTGGCATCTCACTCTCTTTGAATCTTCTTTATCATGCTAAGAGGAGCAGGAAAAAGCAAAAAATTTCAGAATTGCACCTTGCAATGCGGAGAAATTACTGTTTGTGCATTTACAATATTCATTGATTTTTGCCATTGAAAAACGTCCAGAAATGATTGAAGGTACTGACTGAATGAAAGGAGCTGGCATCTCACTCTCTTTGAATCTTCTTTATCATGCTAAGAGGAGCAGGAAAAAGCAAAAAATTTCAGAATTGCAACTTGCAATGCGGAGAAATTACTGTTTGTGCATTTACAATATTCATTGATTTTTGCCATTGAAAAACGTCCAGAAATGATTGAAGCTACTGACTGAATGAAAGGAGCTGGCATCTCACTCTCTTTGAATCTTCTTTATCATGCTAAGTGGAGCAGGAAAAAGCAAAAAATTTCAGAATTGCACCTTGCAATGCGGAGAAATTACAGTTTGTGCATTTACAATATTCATTGATTTTTGCCATTGAAAAACGTCCAGAAATGATTGAAGCTACTGACTGAATGAAAGGAGCTGGCATCTCACTCTCTTTGAATCTTCTTTATCATGCTAAGAGGAGCAGGAAAAAGCAAAAAATTTCAGAATTGCACCTTGCAATGCGGAGAAATTACTGTTTGTGCATTTACAATATTCGTTGATTTTTGCCATTGAAAAACGTCCAGAAATGATTGAAGCTACTGACTGAATGAAAGGAGCTGGCATCTCACTCTCTTTGAATCTTCTTTATCATGCTAAGAGGAGCAGGAAAAAGCAAAAAATTTCAGAATTGCACCTTGCAATGAGGAGAAATTACAGTTTGTGCATTTACAATATTCATTGATTTTTGCCATTGAAAAACGTCCAGAAATGATTGAAGCTACTGACTGAATGAAAGGAGCTGGCATCTCACTCTCTTTGAATCTTCTTTATCATGCTAAGAGGAGCAGGAAAAAGCAAAAAATTTCAGAATTGCACCTTGCAATGCGGAGAATTTACTGTTTGTGCATTTACAATATTCATTGATTTTTGCCATTGAAAAACATGTTATTCATATACCAGAAATGTTTGAAGCTCCTGACTGAATGAAAGGAGCTGGCACCTCACTCTCTTTGAATCTTCTTTATCATGCTAAGAGGAGCAGGAAAAAGCAAAAAATTTCAGAATTGCACCTTGCAATGCGGAGAAATTACTGTTTGTGCATTTACAATATTCATTGATTTTTGCCATTGAAAAACGTCCAGAAATGATTGAAGCTACTGACTGAATGAAAGGAGCTGGCATCTCACTCTCTTTGAATCTTCTTTATCATGCTAAGAGGAGCAGGAAAAAGCAAAAAATTTCAGAATTGCACCTTGCAATGCGGAGAAATTACTGTTTGTGCATTTACAATATTCATTGATTTTTGCCATTGAAAAATGTCCAGAAATGATTGAAGCTACTGACTGAATGAAAGGAGCTGGCATCTCACTCTCTTTGAATCTTCTTTATCATGCTAAGAGGAGCAGGAAAAAGCAAAAAATTTCAGAATTGCGCCTTGCAATGCGGAGAAATTACTGTTTGTGCATTTACAAAATTCATTGATTTTTGCCATTGAAAAACATCATGTTATTCATATACCAGAAATGATTGAAGCTACTGACTGAAGGAAAGGAGCTGGCATCTCACTCTCTTTGAATCTTCTTTATCATGCTAAGAGGAGCAGGAAAAAGCAAAAAATTTCAGAATTGCAACTTGCAATGCGGAGAATTTACTGTTTGTGCATTTACAATATTCATTGATTTTTGCCATTGAAAAACGTCCAGAAATGATTGAAGCTACTGACTGAATGAAAGGAGCTGGCATCTCACTCTCTTTGAATCTTCTTTATCATGCTAAGAGGAGCAGGAAAAAGCAAAAAATTTCAGAATTGCACCTTGCAATGCGGAGAAATTACAGTTTGTGCATTTACAATATTCATTGATTTTTGCCATTGAAAAACGTCCAGAAATGATTGAAGCTACTGACTGAATGAAAGGAGCTGGCATCTCACTCTCTTTGAATCTTCTTTATCATGCTAAGAGGAGCAGGAAAAAGCAAAAAATTTCAGAATTGCACCTTGCAATGCGGAGAAATTACTGTTTGTGCATTTACAATATTCGTTGATTTTTGCCATTGAAAAACGTCCAGAAATGATTGAAGCTACTGACTGAATGAAAGGAGCTGGCATCTCACTCTCTTTGAATCTTCTTTATCATGCTAAGAGGAGCAGGAAAAAGCAAAAAATTTCAGAATTGCACCTTGCAATGCGGAGAAATTACAGTTTGTGCACTTACAATATTCATTGATTTTTGCCATTGAAAAACGTCCAGAAATGATTGAAGCTACTGACTGAATGAAAGGAGCTGGAATCTCACTCTCTTTGAATCTTCTTTATCATGCTAAGAGGAGCAGGAAAAAGCAAAAAATTTCAGAATTGCACCTTGCAATGCGGAGAAATTACTGTTTGTGCATTTACAATATTCATTGATTTTTGCCATTGAAAAACATGTTATTCATATACCAGAAATGTTTGAAGCTCCTGACTGAATGAAAGGAGCTGGCACCTCACTCTCTTTGAATCTTCTTTATCATGCTAAGAGGAGCAGGAAAAAGCAAAAAATTTCAGAATTGCACCTTGCAATGCGGAGAAATTACTGTTTGTGCATTTACAATATTCATTGATTTTTGCCATTGAAAAACGTCCAGAAATGATTGTAGCTACTGACTGAATGAAAGGAGCTGGCATCTCACTCTCTTTGAATCTTCTTTATCATGCTAAGAGGAGCAGGAAAAAGCAAAAAATTTCAGAATTGCACCTTGCAATGCAGAGAAATTACTGTTTGTGCATTTACAATATTCATTGATTTTTGCCATTGAAAAACATCATGTTATTCATATACCAGAAATGTTTGAAGCTACTGACTGAATGAAAGGAGCTGACATCTCACTCTCTTTGAATCTTCTTTATCATGCTAAGAGGAGCAGGAAAAAGCAAAAAATTTCAGAATTGCACCTTGCAATGCGGAGAAATTACTGTTTGTGCATTTACAATATTCATTGATTTTTGCCATTGAAAAACGTCCAGAAATGATTGAAGCTACTGACTGAATGAAAGGAGCTGGCATCTCACTCTCTTTGAATCATGCTAAGAGGAGCAGGAAAAAGCAAAAAATTTCAGAATTGCACCTTGCAATGCGGAGAAATTACTGTTTGTGCATTTACAATATTCATTGATTTTTGCCATTGAAAAACATCATGTTATTCATATACCAGAAATGTTTGAAGCTACTGACTGAATGAAAGGAGCTGGCATCTCACTCTCTTTGAATCTTCTTTATCATGCTAAGAGGAGCAGGAAAAAGCAAAAAATTTTAGAATTGCACCTTGCAATGTGGAGAAATTACTGTTTGTGCATTTACAATATTCATTGATTTTTACCATTGAAAAACGTCCAGAAATGATTGAAGCTACTGACTGAATGAAAGTAGCTGGCATCTCACTCTCTTTGAATCTTCTTTATCATGCTAAGAGGAGCAGGAAAAAGCAAAAAATTTCAGACTTGCACCTTGCAATGCGGAGAAATTACTGTTTGTGCATTTACAATATTCATTGATTTTTGCCATTGAAAAACATCATGTTATTCATATACCAGAAATGTTTGAAGCTACTGACTGAATGAAAGGAGCTGGCATCTCACTCTCTTTGAATCTTCTTTATCATGCTAAGAGGAGCAGGAAAAAGCAAAAAATTTCAGAATTGCACCTTGCAATGCGGAGAAATTACTGTTTGTGCATTTACAATATTCATTGATTTTTGCCATTGAAAAACGTCCAGAAATGATTGAAGCTACTGACTGAATGAAAGGAGCTGGCATCTCACTCTCTTTGAATCTTCTTTATCATGCTAAGAGGAGCAGGAAAAAGCAAAAAATTTCAGAATTGCACCTTGCAATGCGGAGAAATTACTGTTTGTGCATTTACAATATTCATTGATTTTTGCCATTGAAAAACGTCCAGAAATGATTGAAGCTACTGACTGAATGAAAGGAGCTGGCATCTCACTCTCTTTGAATCTTCTTTATCATGCTAAGAGGAGCAGGAAAAAGCAAAAAATTTCAGAATTGCACCTTGCAATGCGGAGAAATTACTGTTTGTGCATTTACAATATTCATTGATTTTTGCCATTGAAAAACATGTTATTCATATACCAGAAATGTTTGAAGCTACTGACTGAATGAAAGGAGCTGGCACCTCAATCTCTTTGAATCTTCTTTATCATGCTAAGAGGAGCGGGAAAAAGCAAAAAATTTCAGAATTGCACCTTGCAATGCGGAGAAATTACTGTTTGTGCATTTACAATATTCATTGATTTTTGCCATTGAAAAACGTCCAGAAATGATTGAAGGTACTGACTGAATGAAAGGAGCTGGCATCTCACTCTCTTTGAATCTTCTTTATCATGCTAAGAGGAGCAGGAAAAAGCAAAAAATTTCAGAATTGCACCTTGCAATGCGGAGAAATTACTGTTTGTGCATTTACAATATTCATTGATTTTTGCCATTGAAAAACGTCCAGAAATGATTGAAGCTACTGACTGAATGAAAGGAGCTGGCATCTCACTCTCTTTGAATCTTCTTTATCATGCTAAGAGGAGCAGGAAAAAGCAAAAAATTTCAGAATTGCACCTTGCAATGCGGAGAAATTACTGTTTGTGCATTTACAATATTCATTGATTTTTGCCATTGAAAAACATCCAGAAATGATTGAAGCTACTGACTGAATGAAAGGAGCTGGCATCTCACTCTCTTTGAATCTTCTTTATCATGCTAAGAGGAGCAGGAAAAAGCAAAAAATTTCAGAATTGCACCTTGCAATGCGGAGAAATTACTGTTTGTGCATTTACAATATTCATTGATTTTTGCCATTGAAAAACATCATGTTATTCATATACCAGAAATGTTTGAAGCTACTGACTGAATGAAAGGAGCTGGCATCTCACTCTCTTTGAATCTTCTTTATCATGCTAAGAGGAGCAGGAAAAAGTAAAAATTTCAGAATTGCACCTTGCAATGTGGAGAAATTACTGTTTGTGCATTTACAATATTCATTGATTTTTACCATTGAAAAACGTCCAGAAATGATTGAAGCTACTGACTGAATGAAAGTAGCTGGCATCTCACTCTCTTTGAATCTTCTTTATCATGCTAAGAGGAGCAGGAAAAAGCAAAAAATTTCAGACTTGCACCTTGCAATGCGGAGAAATTACTGTTTGTGCATTTACAATATTCATTAATTTTTGCCATTGAAAAACATCATGTTATTCATATACCAGAAATGTTTGAAGCTACTGACTGAATGAAAGGAGCTGGCATCTCACTCTCTTTGAATCTTCTTTATCATGCTAAGAGGAGCAGGAAAAAGCAAAAAATTTCAGAATTGCACCTTGCAATGCGGAGAAATTACTGTTTGTGCATTTACAATATTCATTGATTTTTGCCATTGAAAAACGTCCAGAAATGATTGAAGGTACTGACTGAATGAAAGGAGCTGGCATCTCACTCTCTTTGAATCTTCTTTATCATGCTAAGAGGAGCAGGAAAAAGCAAAAAATTTCAGAATTGCAACTTGCAATGCGGAGAAATTACTGTTTGTGCATTTACAATATTCATTGATTTTTGCCATTGAAAAACGTCCAGAAATGATTGAAGCTACTGACTGAATGAAAGGAGCTGGCATCTCACTCTCTTTGAATATTCTTTATCATGCTAAGTGGAGCAGGAAAAAGCAAAAAATTTCAGAATTGCACCTTGCAATGCGGAGAAATTACAGTTTGTGCATTTACAATATTCATTGATTTTTGCCATTGAAAAACGTCCAGAAATGATTGAAGCTACTGACTGAATGAAAGGAGCTGGCATCTCACTCTCTTTGAATCTTCTTTATCATGCTAAGAGGAGCAGGAAAAAGCAAAAAATTTCAGAATTGCACCTTGCAATGCGGAGAAATTACTGTTTGTGCATTTACAATATTCGTTGATTTTTGCCATTGAAAAACGTCCAGAAATGATTGAAGCTACTGACTGAATGAAAGGAGCTGGCATCTCACTCTCTTTGAATCTTCTTTATCATGCTAAGAGGAGCAGGAAAAAGCAAAAAATTTCAGAATTGCACCTTGCAATGCGGAGAAATTACAGTTTGTGCATTTACAATATTCATTGATTTTTGCCATTGAAAAACGTCCAGAAATGATTGAAGCTACTGACTGAATGAAAGGAGCTGGCATCTCACTCTCTTTGAATCTTCTTTATCATGCTAAGAGGAGCAGGAAAAAGCAACAAATTTCAGAATTGCACCTTGCAATGCGGAGAATTTACTGTTTGTGCATTTACAATATTCATTGATTTTTGCCATTGAAAAACATGTTATTCATATACCAGAAATGTTTGAAGCTCCTGACTGAATGAAAGGAGCTGGCACCTCACTCTCTTTGAATCTTCTTTATCATGCTAAGAGGAGCAGGAAAAAGCAAAAAATTTCAGAATTGCACCTTGCAATGCGGAGAAATTACTGTTTGTGCATTTACAATATTCATTGATTTTTGCCATTGAAAAACGTCCAGAAATGATTGAAGCTACTGACTGAATGAAAGGAGCTGGCATCTCACTCTCTTTGAATCTTCTTTATTATGCTAAGAGGAGCAGGAAAAAGCAAAAAATTTCAGAATTGCGCCTTGCAATGCGGAGAAATTACTGTTTGTGCATTTACAAAATTCATTGATTTTTGCCATTGAAAAACATCATGTTATTCATATACCAGAAATGATTGAAGCTACTGACTGAAGGAAAGGAGCTGGCATCTCACTCTCTTTGAATCTTCTTTATCATGCTAAGAGGAGCAGGAAAAAGCAAAAAAATTCAGAATTGCACCTTGCAATGCGGAGAATTTACTGTTTGTGCATTTACAATATTCATTGATTTTTGCCATTGAAAAACGTCCAGAAATTATTGAAGCTACTGACTGAATGAAAGGAGCTGGCATCTCACTCTCTTTGAATCTTCTTTATCATGCTAAGAGGAGCAGGAAAAAGCAAAAAATTTCAGAATTGCACCTTGCAATGCGGAGAAATTACAGTTTGTGCATTTACAATATTCATTGATTTTTGCCATTGAAAAACGTCCAGAAATGATTGAAGCTACTGACTGAATGAAAGGAGCTGGCATCTCACTCTCTTTGAATCTTCTTTATCATGCTAAGAGGAGCAGGAAAAAGCAAAAAATTTCAGAATTGCACCTTGCAATGCGGAGAAATTACTGTTTGTGCATTTACAATATTCGTTGATTTTTGCCATTGAAAAACGTCCAGAAATGATTGAAGCTACTGACTGAATGAAAGGAGCTGGCATCTCACTCTCTTTGAATCTTCTTTATCATGCTAAGAGGAGCAGGAAAAAGCAAAAAATTTCAGAATTGCACCTTGCAATGCGGAGAAATTACTGTTTGTGCATTTACAATATTCATTGATTTTTGCCATTGAAAAACATCATGTTATTCATATACCAGAAATGTTTGAAGCTACTGACTGAATGAAAGGAGCTGGCATCTCACTCTCTTTGAATCTTCTTTATCATGCTAAGAGGAGCAGGAAAAAGCAAAAAATTTCAGAATTGCACCTTGCAATGCGGAGAAATTACTGTTTGTGCATTTACAATATTCATTGATTTTTGCCATTGAAAAACATAATGTTATTCATATACCAGAAATGTTTGAAGCTACTGACTGAATGAAAGGAGCTGGCATCTCAATCTCTTTGAATCTTCTTTATCATGCTAAGAGGAGCATGAAAAAGCAAAAAATTTCAGAATTGCACCTTGCAATGTCGAGGAATTACTGTTTGTGCATTTACAATATTCATTGATTTTTACCATTGAAAAACGTCCAGAAATGATTGAAGCTACTGACTGAATGAAAGTAGCTGGCATCTCACTCTCTTTGAATCTTCTTTATCATGCTAAGAGGAGCAGGAAAAAGCAAAAAATTTCAGACTGGCACCTTGCAATGCGGAGAAATTACTGTTTGTGCATTTACAATATTCATTGATTTTTGCCATTGAAAAACATCATGTTATTCATATACCAGAAATGTTTGAAGCTACTGACTGAATGAAAGGAGCTGGCATCTCACTCTCTTTGAATCTTCTTTATCATGCTAAGAGGAGCAGAAAAAAGCAAAAAATTTCAGACTTGCACCTTGCAATGCGGAGAAATTACTGTTTGTGCATTTACAATATTCATTAATTTTTGCCATTGAAAAACATCATGTTATTCATATACCAGAAATGTTTGAAGCTACTGACTGAATGAAAGGAGCTGGCATCTCACTCTCTTTGAATCTTCTTTATCATGCTAAGAGGAGCAGAAAAACGCAAAAAATTTCAGACTTGCACCTTGCAATGCGGAGAAATTACTGTTTGTGCATTTACAATATTCATTAATTTTTGCCATTGAAAAACATCATGTTATTCATATACCAGAAATGTTTGAAGCTACTGACTGAATGAAAGGAGCTGGCATCTCACTCTCTTTGAATCTTCTTTATCATGCTAAGAGGAGCAGAAAAAAGCAAAAAATTTCAGACTTGCACCTTGCAATGCGGAGAAATTACTGTTTGTGCATTTACAATATTCATTGATTTTTGCCATTGAAAAACATCATGTTATTCATATACCAGAAATGTTTGAAGCTACTGACTGAATGAAAGGAGCTGGCATCTCACTCTCTTTGAATCTTCTTTATCATGCTAAGAGGAGCAGGAAAAAGCAAAAAATTTCAGAATTGCACCTTGCAATGCGGAGAAATTACTGTTTGTGCATTTACAATATTCATTGATTTTTGCCATTGAAAAACGTCCAGAAATGATTGAAGGTACTGACTGAATGAAAGGAGCTGGCATCTCACTCTCTTTGAATATTCTTTATCATGCTAAGTGGAGCAGGAAAAAGCAAAAAATTTCAGAATTGCACCTTGCAATGCGGAGAAATTACAGTTTGTGCATTTACAATATTCATTGATTTTTGCCATTGAAAAACGTCCAGAAATGATTGAAGCTACTGACTGAATGAAAGGAGCTGGCATCTCACTCTCTTTGAATCTTCTTTATCATGCTAAGAGGAGCAGGAAAAAGCAAAAAATTTCAGAATTGCACCTTGCAATGCGGAGAAATTACTGTTTGTGCATTTACAATATTCGTTGATTTTTGCCATTGAAAAACGTCCAGAAATGATTGAAGCTACTGACTGAATGAAAGGAGCTGGCATCTCACTCTCTTTGAATCTTCTTTATCATGCTAAGAGGAGCAGGAAAAAGCAAAAAATTTCAGAATTGCACCTTGCAATGCGGAGAAATTACAGTTTGTGCATTTACAATATTCATTGATTTTTGCCATTGAAAAACGTCCAGAAATGATTGAAGCTACTGACTGAATGAAAGGAGCTGGCATCTCACTCTCTTTGAATCTTCTTTATCATGCTAAGAGGAGCAGGAAAAAGCAACAAATTTCAGAATTGCACCTTGCAATGCGGAGAATTTACTGTTTGTGCATTTACAATATTCATTGATTTTTGCCATTGAAAAACATGTTATTCATATACCAGAAATGTTTGAAGCTCCTGACTGAATGAAATGAGCTGGCACCTCACTCTCTTTGAATCTTCTTTATCATGCTAAGAGGAGCAGGAAAAAGCAAAAAATTTCAGAATTGCACCTTGCAATGCGGAGAAATTACTGTTTGTGCATTTACAATATTCATTGATTTTTGCCATTGAAAAACGTCCAGAAATGATTGAAGCTACTGACTGAATGAAAGGAGCTGGCATCTCACTCTCTTTGAATCTTCTTTATCATGCTAAGAGGAGCAGGAAAAAGCAAAAAATTTCAGAATTGCACCTTGCAATGCGGAGAAATTACTGTTTGTGCATTTACAATATTCATTGATTTTTGCCATTGAAAAATGTCCAGAAATGATTGAAGCTACTGACTGAATGAAAGGAGCTGGCATCTCACTCTCTTTGAATCTTCTTTATCATGCTAAGAGGAGCAGGAAAAAGCAAAAAATTTCAGAATTGCGCCTTGCAATGCGGAGAAATTACTGTTTGTGCATTTACAAAATTCATTGATTTTTGCCATTGAAAAACATCATGTTATTCATATACCAGAAATGATTGAAGCTACTGACTGAAGGAAAGGAGCTGGCATCTCACTCTCTTTGAATCTTCTTTATCATGCTAAGAGGAGCAGGAAAAAGCAAAAAATTTCAGAATTGCACCTTGCAATGCGGAGAATTTACTGTTTGTGCATTTACAATATTCATTGATTTTTGCCATTGAAAAACGTCCAGAAATTATTGAAGCTACTGACTGAATGAAAGGAGCTGGCATCTCACTCTCTTTGAATCTTCTTTATCATGCTAAGAGGAGCAGGAAAAAGCAAAAAATTTCAGAATTGCACCTTGCAATGCGGAGAAATTACAGTTTGTGCATTTACAATATTCATTGATTTTTGCCATTGAAAAACGTCCAGAAATGATTGAAGCTACTGACTGAATGAAAGGAGCTGGCATCTCACTCTCTTTGAATCTTCTTTATCATGCTAAGAGGAGCAGGAAAAAGCAAAAAATTTCAGAATTGCACCTTGCAATGCGGAGAAATTACTGTTTGTGCATTTACAATATTCGTTGATTTTTGCCATTGAAAAACGTCCAGAAATAATTGAAGCTACTGACTGAATGAAAGGAGCTGGCATCTCACTCTCTTTGAATCTTCTTTATCATGCTAAGAGGAGCAGGAAAAAGCAAAAAATTTCAGAATTGCACCTTGCAATGCGGAGAAATTACTGTTTGTGCATTTACAATATTCATTGATTTTTGCCATTGAAAAACATCATGTTATTCATATACCAGAAATGTTTGAAGCTACTGACTGAATGAAAGGAGCTGGCATCTCACTCTCTTTGAATCTTCTTTATCATGCTAAGAGGAGCAGGAAAAAGCAAAAAATTTCAGAATTGCACCTTGCAATGCGGAGAAATTACTGTTTGTGCATTTACAATATTCATTGATTTTTGCCATTGAAAAACATAATGTTATTCATATACCAGAAATGTTGAAGCTACTGACTGAATGAAAGGAGCTGGCATCTCAATCTCTTTGAATCTTCTTTATCATGCTAAGAGGAGCATGAAAAAGCAAAAAATTTCAGAATTGCACCTTGCAATGTCGAGGAATTACTGTTTGTGCATTTACAATATTCATTGATTTTTACCATTGAAAAACGTCCAGAAATGATTGAAGCTACTGACTGAATGAAAGTAGCTGGCATCTCACTCTCTTTGAATCTTCTTTATCATGCTAAGAGGAGCAGGAAAAAGCAAAAAATTTCAGACTTGCACCCTGCAATGCGGAGAAATTACTGTTTGTGCATTTACAATATTCATTGATTTTTGCCATTGAAAAACATCATGTTATTCATATACCAGAAATGTTTGAAGCTACTGACTGAATGAAAGGAGCTGGCATCTCACTCTCTTTGAATCTTCTTTATCATGCTAAGAGGAGCAGAAAAAAGCAAAAAATTTCAGACTTGCACCTTGCAATGCGGAGAAATTACTGTTTGTGCATTTACAATATTCATTGATTTTTTCCATTGAAAAACATCATGTTATTCATATACCAGAAATGTTTGAAGCTACTGACTGAATGAAAGGAGCTGGCATCTCACTCTCTTTGAATCTTCTTTATCATGCTAAGAGGAGCAGGAAAAAGCAAAAAATTTCAGAATTGCACCTTGCAATGCGGAGAAATTACTGTTTGTGCATTTACAATATTCATTGATTTTTGCCATTGAAAAACGTCCAGAAATGATTGAAGGTACTGACTGAATGAAAGGAGCTGGCATCTCACTCTCTTTGAATCTTCTTTATCATGCTAAGAGGAGCAGGAAAAAGCAAAAAATTTCAGAATTGCAACTTGCAATGCGGAGAAATTACTGTTTGTGCATTTACAATATTCATTGATTTTTGCCATTGAAAAACGTCCAGAAATGATTGAAGCTACTGACTGAATGAAAGGAGCTGGCATCTCACTCTCTTTGAATCTTCTTTATCATGCTAAGTGGAGCAGGAAAAAGCAAAAAATTTCAGAATTGCACCTTGCAATGCGGAGAAATTACAGTTTGTGCATTTACAATATTCATTGATTTTTGCCATTGAAAAACGTCCAGAAATGATTGAAGCTACTGACTGAATGAAAGGAGCTGGCATCTCACTCTCTTTGAATCTTCTTTATCATGCTAAGAGGAGCAGGAAAAAGCAAAAAATTTCAGAATTGCACCTTGCAATGCGGAGAAATTACTGTTTGTGCATTTACAATATTCGTTGATTTTTGCCATTGAAAAACGTCCAGAAATGATTGAAGCTACTGACTGAATGAAAGGAGCTGGCATCTCACTCTCTTTGAATCTTCTTTATCATGCTAAGAGGAGCAGGAAAAAGCAAAAAATTTCAGAATTGCACCTTGCAATGCGGAGAAATTACAGTTTGTGCATTTACAATATTCATTGATTTTTGCCATTGAAAAACGTCCAGAAATGATTGAAGCTACTGACTGAATGAAAGGAGCTGGCATCTCACTCTCTTTGAATCTTCTTTATCATGCTAAGAAGAGCAGGAAAAAGCAAAAAATTTCAGAATTGCACCTTGCAATGCGGAGAATTTACTGTTTGTGCATTTACAATATTCATTGATTTTTGCCATTGAAAAACATGTTATTCATATACCAGAAATGTTTGAAGCTCCTGACTGAATGAAAGGAGCTGGCACCTCACTCTCTTTGAATCTTCTTTATCATGCTAAGAGGAGCAGGAAAAAGCAAAAAATTTCAGAATTGCACCTTGCAATGCGGAGAAATTACTGTTTGTGCATTTACAATATTCATTGATTTTTGCCATTGAAAAACGTCCAGAAATGATTGAAGCTACTGACTGAATGAAAGGAGCTGGCATCTCACTCTCTTTGAATCTTCTTTATCATGCTAAGAGGAGCAGGAAAAAGCAAAAAATTTCAGAATTGCACCTTGCAATGCGGAGAAATTACTGTTTGTGCATTTTCAATATTCATTGATTTTTGCCATTGAAAAACATCATGTTATTCATATACCAGAAATGTTTGAAGCTACTGACTGAATGAAAGGAGCTGGCATCTCACTCTCTTTGAATCTTCTTTATCATGCTAAGAGGAGCAGGAAAAAGCAAAAAATTTCAGAATTGCACCTTGCAATGCGGAGAAATTACTGTTTGTGCATTTACAATATTCATTGATTTTTGCCATTGAAAAACATAATGTTATTCATATACCAGAAATGTTTGAAGCTACTGACTGAATGAAAGGAGCTGGCATCTCAATCTCTTTGAATCTTCTTTATCATGCTAAGAGGAGCATGAAAAAGCAAAAAATTTCAGAATTGCACCTTGCAATGTGGAGAAATTACTGTTTGTGCATTTACAATATTCATTGATTTTTACCATTGAAAAACGTCCAGAAATGATTGAAGCTACTGACTGAATGAAAGTAGCTGGCATCTCACTCTCTTTGAATCTTCTTTATCATGCTAAGAGGAGCAGGAAAAAGCAAAAAATTTCAGACTTGCACCTTGCAATGCGGAGAAATTACTGTTTGTGCATTTACAATATTCATTGATTTTTGCCATTGAAAAACATCATGTTATTCATATACCAGAAATGTTTGAAGCTACTGACTGAATGAAAGGAGCTGGCATCTCACTCTCTTTGAATCTTCTTTATCATGCTAAGAGGAGCAGGAAAAAGCAAAAAATTTCAGAATTGCACCTTGCAATGCGGAGAAATTACTGTTTGTGCATTTACAATATTCATTGATTTTTGCCATTGAAAAACATAATGTTATTCATATACCAGAAATGTTTGAAGCTACTGACTGAATGAAAGGAGCTGGCATCTCAATCTCTTTGAATCTTCTTTATCATGCTAAGAGGAGCATGAAAAAGCAAAAAATTTCAGAATTGCACCTTGCAATGTGGAGAAATTACTGTTTGTGCATTTACAATATTCATTGATTTTTACCATTGAAAAACGTCCAGAAATGATTGAAGCTACTGACTGAATGAAAGTAGCTGGCATCTCACTCTCTTTGAATCTTCTTTATCATGCTAAGAGGAGCAGGAAAAAGCAAAAAATTTCAGACTTGCACCTTGCAATGCGGAGAAATTACTGTTTGTGCATTTACAATATTCATTGATTTTTGCCATTGAAAAACATCATGTTATTCATATACCAGAAATGTTTGAAGCTACTGACTGAATGAAAGGAGCTGGCATCTCACTCTCTTTGAATCTTCTTTATCATGCTAAGAGGAGCAGGAAAAAGCAAAAAATTTCAGAATTGCACCTTGCAATGCGGAGAAATTACAGTTTGTGCATTTACAATATTCATTGATTTTTGCCATTGAAAAACGTCCAGAAATGATTGAAGCTACTGACTGAATGAAAGGAGCTGGCATCTCACTCTCTTTGAATCTTCTTTATCATGCTAAGAGGAGCAGGAAAAAGCAAAAAATTTCAGAATTGCACCTTGCAATGCGGAGAAATTACTGTTTGTGCATTTACAATATTCGTTGATTTTTGCCATTGAAAAACGTCCAGAAATGATTGAAGCTACTGACTGAATGAAAGGAGCTGGCATCTCACTCTCTTTGAATCTTCTTTATCATGCTAAGAGGAGCAGGAAAAAGCAAAAAATTTCAGAATTGCACCTTGCAATGCGGAGAAATTACTGTTTGTGCATTTACAATATTCATTGATTTTTGCCATTGAAAAACATCATGTTATTCATATACCAGAAATGTTTGAAGCTACTGACTGAATGAAAGGAGCTGGCATCTCACTCTCTTTGAATCTTCTTTATCATGCTAAGAGGAGCAGGAAAAAGCAAAAAATTTCAGAATTGCACCTTGCAATGCGGAGAAATTACTGTTTGTGCATTTACAATATTCATTGATTTTTGCCATTGAAAAACATAATGTTATTCATATACCAGAAATGTTTGAAGCTACTGACTGAATGAAAGGAGCTGGCATCTCAATCTCTTTGAATCTTCTTTATCATGCTAAGAGGAGCATGAAAAAGCAAAAAATTTCAGAATTGCACCTTGCAATGTCGAGGAATTACTGTTTGTGCATTTACAATATTCATTGATTTTTACCATTGAAAAACGTCCAGAAATGATTGAAGCTACTGACTGAATGAAAGTAGCTGGCATCTCACTCTCTTTGAATCTTCTTTATCATGCTAAGAGGAGCAGGAAAAAGCAAAAAATTTCAGACTTGCACCTTGCAATGCGGAGAAATTACTGTTTGTGCATTTACAATATTCATTGATTTTTGCCATTGAAAAACATCATGTTATTCATATACCAGAAATGTTTGAAGCTACTGACTGAATGAAAGGAGCTGGCATCTCACTCTCTTTGAATCTTCTTTATCATGCTAAGAGGAGCAGAAAAAAGCAAAAAATTTCAGACTTGCACCTTGCAATGCGGAGAAATTACTGTTTGTGCATTTACAATATTCATTGATTTTTTCCATTGAAAAACATCATGTTATTCATATACCAGAAATGTTTGAAGCTACTGACTGAATGAAAGGAGCTGGCATCTCACTCTCTTTGAATCTTCTTTATCATGCTAAGAGGAGCAGAAAAAAGCAAAAAATTTCAGAATTGCACCTTGCAATGCGGAGAAATTACTGTTTGTGCATTTACAATATTCATTGATTTTTGCCATTGAAAAACGTCCAGAAATGATTGAAGGTACTGACTGAATGAAAGGAGCTGGCATCTCACTCTCTTTGAATCTTCTTTATCATGCTAAGAGGAGCAGGAAAAAGCAAAAAATTTCAGAATTGCAACTTGCAATGCGGAGAAATTACTGTTTGTGCATTTACAATATTCATTGATTTTTGCCATTGAAAAACGTCCAGAAATGATTGAAGCTACTGACTGAATGAAAGGAGCTGGCATCTCACTCTCTTTGAATCTTCTTTATCATGCTAAGTGGAGCAGGAAAAAGCAAAAAATTTCAGAATTGCACCTTGCAATGCGGAGAAATTACAGTTTGTGCATTTACAATATTCATTGATTTTTGCCATTGAAAAACGTCCAGAAATGATTGAAGCTACTGACTGAATGAAAGGAGCTGGCATCTCACTCTCTTTGAATCTTCTTTATCATGCTAAGAGGAGCAGGAAAAAGCAAAAAATTTCAGAATTGCACCTTGCAATGCGGAGAAATTACTGTTTGTGCATTTACAATATTCGTTGATTTTTGCCATTGAAAAACGTCCAGAAATGATTGAAGCTACTGACTGAATGAAAGGAGCTGGCATCTCACTCTCTTTGAATCTTCTTTATCATGCTAAGAGGAGCAGGAAAAAGCAAAAAATTTCAGAATTGCACCTTGCAATGCGGAGAAATTACAGTTTGTGCATTTACAATATTCATTGATTTTTGCCATTGAAAAACGTCCAGAAATGATTGAAGCTACTGACTGAATGAAAGGAGCTGGCATCTCACTCTCTTTGAATCTTCTTTATCATGCTAAGAGGAGCAGGAAAAAGCAAAAAATTTCAGAATTGCACCTTGCAATGCGGAGAATTTACTGTTTGTGCATTTACAATATTCATTGATTTTTGCCATTGAAAAACATGTTATTCATATACCAGAAATGTTTGAAGCTCCTGACTGAATGAAAGGAGCTGGCACCTCACTCTCTTTGAATCTTCTTTATCATGCTAAGAGGAGCAGGAAAAAGCAAAAAATTTCAGAATTGCACCTTGCAATGCGGAGAAATTACTGTTTGTGCATTTACAATATTCATTGATTTTTGCCATTGAAAAACGTCCAGAAATGATTGAAGCTACTGACTGAATGAAAGGAGCTGGCATCTCACTCTCTTTGAATCTTCTTTATCATGCTAAGAGGAGCAGGAAAAAGCAAAAAATTTCAGAATTGCACCTTGCAATGCGGAGAAATTACTGTTTGTGCATTTTCAATATTCATTGATTTTTGCCATTGAAAAACATCATGTTATTCATATACCAGAAATGTTTGAAGCTACTGACTGAATGAAAGGAGCTGGCATCTCACTCTCTTTGAATCTTCTTTATCATGCTAAGAGGAGCAGGAAAAAGCAAAAAATTTCAGAATTGCACCTTGCAATGCGGAGAAATTACTGTTTGTGCATTTACAATATTCATTGATTTTTGCCATTGAAAAACATAATGTTATTCATATACCAGAAATGTTTGAAGCTACTGACTGAATGAAAGGAGCTGGCATCTCAATCTCTTTGAATCTTCTTTATCATGCTAAGAGGAGCATGAAAAAGCAAAAAATTTCAGAATTGCACCTTGCAATGTGGAGAAATTACTGTTTGTGCATTTACAATATTCATTGATTTTTACCATTGAAAAATGTCCAGAAATGATTGAAGCTACTGACTGAATGAAAGTAGCTGGCATCTCACTCTCTTTGAATCTTCTTTATCATGCTAAGAGGAGCAGGAAAAAGCAAAAAATTTCAGACTTGCACCTTGCAATGCGGAGAAATTACTGTTTGTGCATTTACAATATTCATTGATTTTTGCCATTGAAAAACATCATGTTATTCATATACCAGAAATGTTTGAAGCTACTGACTGAATGAAAGGAGCTGGCATCTCACTCTCTTTGAATCTTCTTTATCATGCTAAGAGGAGCAGAAAAAAGCAAAAAATTTCAGACTTGCACCTTGCAATGCGGAGAAATTACTGTTTGTGCATTTACAATATTCATTGATTTTTGCCATTGAAAAACATCATGTTATTCATATACCAGAAATGTTTGAAGCTACTGACTGAATGAAAGGAGCTGGCATCTCACTCTCTTTGAATCTTCTTTATCATGCTAAGAGGAGCAGGAAAAAGCAAAAAATTTCAGAATTGCACCTTGCAATGCGGAGAAATTACTGTTTGTGCATTTACAATATTCATTGATTTTTGCCATTGAAAAACGTCCAGAAATGATTGAAGGTACTGACTGAATGAAAGGAGCTGGCATCTCACTCTCTTTGAATCTTCTTTATCATGCTAAGAGGAGCAGGAAAAAGCAAAAAATTTCAGAATTGCAACTTGCAATGCGGAGAAATTACTGTTTGTGCAATTACAATATTCATTGATTTTTGCCATTGAAAAACGTCCAGAAATGATTGAAGCTACTGACTGAATGAAAGGAGCTGGCATCTCACTCTCTTTGAATCTTCTTTATCATGCTAAGTGGAGCAGGAAAAAGCAAAAAATTTCAGAATTGCACCTTGCAATGCGTAGAAATTACAGTTTGTGCATTTACAATATTCATTGATTTTTGCCATTGAAAAACGTCCAGAAATGATTGAAGCTACTGACTGAATGAAAGGAGCTGGCATCTCACTCTCTTTGAATCTTCTTTATCATGCTAAGAGGAGCAGGAAAAAGCAAAAAATTTCAGAATTGCACCTTGCAATGCGGAGAAATTACTGTTTGTGCATTTACAATATTCGTTGATTTTTGCCATTGAAAAACGTCCAGAAATGATTGAAGCTACTGACTGAATGAAAGGAGCTGGCATCTCACTCTCTTTGAATCTTCTTTATCATGCTAAGAGGAGCAGGAAAAAGCAAAAAATTTCAGAATTGCACCTTGCAATGCGGAGAAATTACAGTTTGTGCATTTACAATATTCATTGATTTTTGCCATTGAAAAACGTCCAGAAATGATTGAAGCTACTGACTGAATGAAAGGAGCTGGCATCTCACTCTCTTTGAATCTTCTTTATCATGCTAAGAGGAGCAGGAAAAAGCAAAAAATTTCAGAATTGCACCTTGCAATGCGGAGAATTTACTGTTTGTGCATTTACAATATTCATTGATTTTTGCCATTGAAAAACATGTTATTCATATACCAGAAATGTTTGAAGCTCCTGACTGAATGAAAGAGCTGGCACCTCACTCTCTTTGAATCTTCTTTATCATGCTAAGAGGAGCAGGAAAAAGCAAAAAATTTCAGAATTGCACCTTGCAATGCGGAGAAATTACTGTTTGTGCATTTACAATATTCATTGATTTTTGCCATTGAAAAACGTCCAGAAATGATTGAAGCTACTGACTGAATGAAAGGAGCTGGCATCTCACTCTCTTTGAATCTTCTTTATCATGCTAAGAGGAGCAGGAAAAAGCAAAAAATTTCAGAATTGCGCCTTGCAATGCGGAGTAATTACTGTTTGTGCATTTACAAAATTCATTGATTTTTGCCATTGAAAAACATCATGTTATTCATATACCAGAAATGATTGAAGTTACTGACTGAAGGAAAGGAGCTGGCATCTCACTCTCTTTGAATCTTCTTTATCATGCTAAGAGGAGCAGGAAAAAGCAAAAAATTTCAGAATTGCAACTTGCAATGCGGAGAATTTACTGTTTGTGCATTTACAATATTCATTGATTTTTGCCATTGAAAAACGTCCAGAAATGATTGAAGCTACTGACTGAATGAAAGGAGCTGGCATCTCACTCTCTTTGAATCTTCTTTATCATGCTAAGAGGAGCAGGAAAAAGCAAAAAATTTCAGAATTGCACCTTGCAATGCGGAGAAATTACAGTTTGTGCATTTACAATATTCATTGATTTTTGCCATTGAAAAACGTCCAGAAATGATTGAAGCTACTGACTGAATGAAAGGAGCTGGCATCTCACTCTCTTTGAATCTTCTTTATCATGCTAAGAGGAGCAGGAAAAAGCAAAAAATTTCAGAATTGCACCTTGCAATGCGGAGAAATTACTGTTTGTGCATTTACAATATTCGTTGATTTTTGCCATTGAAAAACGTCCAGAAATGATTGAAGCTACTGACTGAATGAAAGGAGCTGGCATCTCACTCTCTTTGAATCTTCTTTATCATGCTAAGAGGAGCAGGAAAAAGCAAAAAATTTCAGAATTGCACCTTGCAATGCGGAGAAATTACAGTTTGTGCATTTACAATATTCATTGATTTTTGCCATTGAAAAACGTCCAGAAATGATTGAAGCTACTGACTGAATGAAAGGAGCTGGCATCTCACTCTCTTTGAATCTTCTTTATCATGCTAAGAGGAGCAGGAAAAAGCAAAAAATTTCAGAATTGCACCTTGCAATGCGGAGAAATTACTGTTTGTGCATTTACAATATTCATTGATTTTTGCCATTGAAAAACATGTTATTCATATACCAGAAATGTTTGAAGCTCCTGACTGAATGAAAGGAGCTGGCACCTCACTCTCTTTGAATCTTCTTTATCATGCTAAGAGGAGCAGGAAAAAGCAAAAAATTTCAGAATTGCACCTTGCAATGCGGAGAAATTACTGTTTGTGCATTTACAATATTCATTGATTTTTGCCATTGAAAAACGTCCAGAAATGATTGTAGCTACTGACTGAATGAAAGGAGCTGGCATCTCACTCTCTTTGAATCTTCTTTATCATGCTAAGAGGAGCAGGAAAAAGCAAAAAATTTCAGAATTGCACCTTGCAATGCGGAGAAATTACTGTTTGTGCATTTACAATATTCATTGATTTTTGCCACTGAAAAATGTCCAGAAATGATTGAAGCTACTGACTGAATGAAAGGAGCTGGCATCTCACTCTCTTTGAATCTTCTTTATCATGCTAAGAGGAGCAGGAAAAAGCAAAAAATTTCAGAATTGCGCCTTGCAATGCGGAGAAATTACTGTTTGTGCATTTACAAAATTCATTGATTTTTGCCATTGAAAAACATCATGTTATTCATATACCAGAAATGATTGAAGCTACTGACTGAAGGAAAGGAGCTGGCATCTCACTCTCTTTGAATCTTCTTTATCATGCTAAGAGGAGCAGGAAAAAGCAAAAAATTTCAGAATTGCACCTTGCAATGCGGAGAAATTACTGTTTGTGCATTTACAATATTCATTGATTTTTGCGATTGAAAAACATCATGTTATTCATATACCAGAAATGATTGAAGCTACTGACTGAATGAAAGGAGCTGGCATCTCACTCTCTTTGAATCTTCTTTATCATGCTAAGAGGAGCAGGAAAAAGCAAAAAATTTCAGAATTGCACCTTGCAATGCGGAGAAATTACAGTTTGTGCATTTACAATATTCATTGATTTTTGCCATTGAAAAACGTCCAGAAATGATTGAAGCTACTGACTGAATGAAAGGAGCTGGCATCTCACTCTCTTTGAATCTTCTTTATCATGCTAAGAGGAGCAGGAAAAAGCAAAAAATTTCAGAATTGCACCTTGCAATGCGGAGAAATTACTGTTTGTGCATTTACAATATTCATTGATTTTTGCCATTGAAAAACGTCCAGAAATGATTGAAGGTACTGACTGAATGAAAGGAGCTGGCATCTCACTCTCTTTGAATCTTCTTTATCATGCTAAGAGGAGCAGGAAAAAGCAAAAAATTTCAGAATTGCACCTTGCAATGCGGAGAAATTACTGTTTGTGCATTTA
The DNA here is from genome assembly GCF_046119375.1 of Phyllobates terribilis. Classification (NCBI taxonomy): domain Eukaryota; kingdom Metazoa; phylum Chordata; class Amphibia; order Anura; family Dendrobatidae; genus Phyllobates; species Phyllobates terribilis. Next base: position 54,114 of record NW_027364394.1, read on the forward strand.
CAATATTCATTGATTTTTGCCATTGAAAAACGTCCAGAAATGATTGAAGCTACTGACTGAATGAAAGGAGCTGGCATCTCACTCTCTTTGAATCTTCTTTATCATGCTAAGAGGAGCAGGAAAAAGCAAAAAATTTCAGAATTGCACCTTGCAATGCGGAGAAATTACTGTTTGTGCATTTACAATATTCATTGATTTTTGCCATTGAAAAATGTCCAGAAATGATTGAAGCTACTGACTGAATGAAAGGAGCTGGCATCTCACTCTCTTTGAATCTTCTTTATCATGCTAAGAGGAGCAGGAAAAAGCAAAAAATTTCAGAATTGCGCCTTGCAATGCGGAGAAATTACTGTTTGTGCATTTACAAAATTCATTGATTTTTGCCATTGAAAAACATCATGTTATTCATATACCAGAAATGATTGAAGCTACTGACTGAAGGAAAGGATCTGGCATCTCACTCTCTTTGAATCTTCTTTATCATGCTTAGAGGAGCAGGAAAAAGCAAAAAATTTCAGAATTGCACCTTGCAATGCGGAGAAATTACTGTTTGTGCATTTACAATATTCATTGATTTTTGCCATTGAAAAACGTCCAGAAATGATTGAAGCTACTGACTGAATGAAAGGAGCTGGCATCTCACTCTCTTTGAATCTTCTTTATCATGCTAAGAGGAGCAGGAAAAAGCAAAAAATTTCAGAATTGCACCTTGCAATGCGGAGAAATTACTGTTTGTGCATTTACAATATTCATTGATTTTTGCCATTGAAAAACGTCCAGAAATGATTGAAGCTACTGACTGAATGAAAGGAGCTGGCATCTCACTCTCTGAATCTTCTTTATCATGCTAAGAGGAGCAGGAAAAAGCAAAAAATTTCAGAATTGCACCTTGCAATGCGGAGAAATTACTGTTTGTGCATTTACAATATTCATTGATTTTTGCCATTGAAAAATGTCCAGAAATGATTGAAGCTACTGACTGAATGAAAGGAGCTGGCATCTCACTCTCTTTGAATCTTCTTTATCATGCTAAGAGGAGCAGGAAAAAGCAAAAAATTTCAGAATTGCGCCTTGCAATGCGGAGAAATTACTGTTTGTGCATTTACAAAATTCATTGATTTTTGCCATTGAAAAACATCATGTTATTCATATACCAGAAATGATTGAAGCTACTGACTGAAGGAAAGGATCTGGCATCTCACTCTCTTTGAATCTTCTTTATCATGCTTAGAGGAGCAGGAAAAAGCAAAAAATTTCAGAATTGCACCTTGCAATGCGGAGAAATTACTGTTTGTGCATTTACAATATTCATTGATTTTTGCCATTGAAAAACGTCCAGAAATGATTGAAGCTACTGACTGAATGAAAGGAGCTGGCATCTCACTCTCTTTGAATCTTCTTTATCATGCTAAGAGGAGCAGGAAAAAGCAAAAAATTTCAGAATTGCACCTTGCAATGCGGAGAAATTACTGTTTGTGCATTTACAATATTCATTGATTTTTGCGATTGAAAAACATCATGTTATTCATATACCAGAAATGATTGAAGCTACTGACTGAATGAAAGGAGCTGGCATCTCACTCTCTTTGAATCTTCTTTATCATGCTAAGAGGAGCAGGAAAAAGCAAAAAATTTCAGAATTGCACCTTGCAATGCGGAGAAATTACTGTTTGTGCATTTACAATATTCAATGATTTTTGCCATTGAAAAACGTCCAGAAATGATTGAAGCTACTGACTGAATGAAATGAGCTGGCATCTCACTCTCTTTGAATCTTGTTTATCATGCTAAGAGGAGCAGGAAAAAGCAAAAAATTTCAGAATTGCACCTTGCAATGCGGAGAAATTACTGTTTGTGCATTTACAATATTCATTGATTTTTGCCATTGAAAAACGTCCAGAAATGATTGAAGCTACTGACTGAATGAAAGGAGCTGGCATCTCACTCTCTTTGAATCTTCTTTATCATGCTAAGAGGAGCAGGAAAAAGTAAAAAATTTCAGAATTGCACCTTGCAATGCGGAGAAATTACTGTTTGTGCATTTATAATATTCAATGATTTTTGCCATTGAAAAACGTCCAGAAATGATTGAAGCTACTGACTGAACGAAAGGAGCTGGCATCTCACTCTCTTTGAATCTTCTTTATCATGCTAAGAGGAGCAGGAAAAAGCAAAAAATTTCAGAATTGCACCTTGCAATGCGGAGAAATTACTGTTTGTGCATTTACAATATTCATTGATTTTTGCCATTGAAAAACATCATGTTATTCATGTACCAGAAATGTTTGAAGCTACTGACTGAATGAAAGGAGCTGGCATCTCACTCTCTTTGAATCTTCTTTATCATGCTAAGAGGAGCAGGAAAAAGCAAAAAATTTCAGAATTGCACATTGCAATGCGGAGAAATTACTGTTTGTGCATTTACAATATTCATTGATTTTTGCCATTGAAAAACGTCCAGAAATGATTGAAGCTACTGACTGAATGAAAGGAGCTGGCATCTCACTCTCTTTGAATCTTCTTTATCATGCTAAGAGGAGCAGGAAAAAGCAAAAAATTTCAGAATTGCACCTTGCAATGCGGAGAAATTACTGTTTGTGCATTTACAATATTCATTGATTTTTGCCATTGAAAAACGTCCAGAAATGATTGAAGCTACTGACTGAATGAAAGGAGCTGGCATCTCACTCTCTTTGAATCTTCTTTATCATGCTAAGAGGAGCAGGAAAAAGCAAAAAATTTCAGAATTGCACCTTGCAATGCGGAGAAATTACTGTTTGTGCATTTACAATATTCATTGATTTTTGCCATTGAAAAATGTCCAGAAATGATTGAAGCTACTGACTGAATGAAAGGAGCTGGCATCTCACTCTCTTTGAATCTTCTTTATCATGCTAAGAGGAGCAGGAAAAAGCAAAAAATTTCAGAATTGCGCCTTGCAATGCGGAGAAATTACTGTTTGTGCATTTACAAAATTCATTGATTTTTGCCATTGAAAAACATCATGTTATTCATATACCAGAAATGATTGAAGCTACTGACTGAAGGAAAGGATCTGGCATCTCACTCTCTTTGAATCTTCTTTATCATGCTAAGAGGAGCAGGAAAAAGCAAAAAATTTCAGAATTGCACCTTGCAATGCGGAGAAATTACTGTTTGTGCATTTACAATATTCATTGATTTTTGCCATTGAAAAACGTCCAGAAATGATTGAAGCTACTGACTGAATGAAAGGAGCTGGCATCTCACTCTCTTTGAATCTTCTTTATCATGCTAAGAGGAGCAGGAAAAAGCAAAAAATTTCAGAATTGCACCTTGCAATGCGGAGAAATTACTGTTTGTGCATTTACAATATTCATTGATTTTTGCCATTGAAAAACGTCCAGAAATGATTGAAGCTACTGACTGAATGAAAGGAGCTGGCATCTCACTCTCTTTGAATCTTCTTTATCATGCTAAGAGGAGCAGGAAAAAGCAAAAAATTTCAGAATTGCACCTTGCAATGCGGAGAAATTACTGTTTGTGCATTTACAATATTCATTGATTTTTGCCATTGAAAAATGTCCAGAAATGATTGAAGCTACTGACTGAATGAAAGGAGCTGGCATCTCACTCTCTTTGAATCTTCTTTATCATGCTAAGAGGAGCAGGAAAAAGCAAAAAATTTCAGAATTGCGCCTTGCAATGCGGAGAAATTACTGTTTGTGCATTTACAAAATTCATTGATTTTTGCCATTGAAAAACATCATGTTATTCATATACCAGAAATGATTGAAGCTACTGACTGAAGGAAAGGATCTGGCATCTCACTCTCTTTGAATCTTCTTTATCATGCTAAGAGGAGCAGGAAAAAGCAAAAAATTTCAGAATTGCACCTTGCAATGCAGAGAAATTACTGTTTGTGCATTTACAATATTCATTGATTTTTGTCATTGAAAAACGTCCAGAAATGATTGAAGCTACTGACTGAATGAAAGGAGCTGGCATCTCACTCTCTTTGAATCTTCTTTATCATGCTAAGAGGAGCAGGAAAAAGCAAAAAATTTCAGAATTGCACCTTGCAATGCGGAGAAATTACTGTTTGTGCATTTACAATATTCATTGATTTTTGCCATTGAAAAATGTCCAGAAATGATTGAAGCTACTGACTGAATGAAAGGAGCTGGCATCTCACTCTCTTTGAATCTTCTTTATCATGCTAAGAGGAGCAGGAAAAAGCAAAAAATTTCAGAATTGCACATTGCAATGCGGAGAAATTACTGTTTGTGCATTTACAATATTCATTGATTTTTGCCATTGAAAAACATCCAGAAATGATTGAAGCTACTGACTGAATGAAAGGAGCTGGCATCTCACTCTCTTTGAATCTTCTTTATCATGCTAAGAGGAGCAGGAAAAAGCAAAAAATTTCAGAATTGCACCTTGCAATGCGGAGAAATTACTGTTTGTGCATTTACAATATTCAATGATTTTTGCCATTGAAAAACGTCCAGAAATGATTGAAGCTACTGACTGAATGAAAGGAGCTGGCATCTCACTCTCTTTGAATCTTCTTTATCATGCTAAGAGGAGCAGGAAAAAGCAAAAAAATTCAGAATTGCACCTTGCAATGCGGAGAAATTACTGTTTGTGCATTTACAATATTCATTGATTTTTGCCATTGAAAAATGTCCAGAAATGATTGAAGCTACTGACTGAATGAAAGGAGCTGGCATCTCACTCTCTTTGAATCTTCTTTAACATGCTAAGAGGAGCAGGAAAAAGCAAAAAATTTCAGAATTGCGCCTTGCAATGCGGAGAAATTACTGTTTGTGCATTTACAAAATTCATTGATTTTTGCCATTGAAAAACATCATGTTATTCATATACCAGAAATGATTGAAGCTACTGACTGAAGGAAAGGATCTGGCATCTCACTCTCTTTGAATCTTCTTTATCATGCTAAGAGGAGCAGGAAAAAGCAAAAAATTTCAGAATTGCACCTTGCAATGCGGAGAAATTACTGTTTGTGCATTTACAATATTCATTGATTTTTGCCATTGAAAAACGTCCAGAAATGATTGAAGCTACTGACTGAATGAAAGGAGCTGGCATCTCACTCTCTTTGAATCTTCTTTATCATGCTAAGAGGAGCAGGAAAAAGCAAAAAATTTCAGAATTGCACCTTGCAATGCGGAGAAATTACTGTTTGTGCATTTACAATATTCATTGATTTTTGCCATTGAAAAACGTCCAGAAATGATTGAAGCTACTGACTGAATGAAAGGAGCTGGCATCTCACTCTCTTTGAATCTTCTTTATCATGCTAAGAGGAGCAGGAAAAAGCAAAAAATTTCAGAATTGCACCTTGCAATGCGGAGAAATTACTGTTTGTGCATTTACAATATTCATTGATTTTTGCCATTGAAAAATGTCCAGAAATGATTGAAGCTACTGACTGAATGAAAGGAGCTGGCATCTCACTCTCTTTGAATCTTCTTTATCATGCTAAGAGGAGCAGGAAAAAGCAAAAAATTTCAGAATTGCGCCTTGCAATGGGGAGAAATTACTGTTTGTGCATTTACAAAATTCATTGATTTTTGCCATTGAAAAACATCATGTTATTCATATACCAGAAATGATTGAAGCTACTGACTGAAGGAAAGGATCTGGCATCTCACTCTCTTTGAATCTTCTTTATCATGCTAAGAGGAGCAGGAAAAAGCAAAAAATTTCAGAATTGCACCTTGCAATGCGGAGAAATTACTGTTTGTGCATTTACAATATTCATTGATTTTTGCCATTGAAAAACGTCCAGAAATGATTGAAGCTACTGACTGAATGAAAGGAGCTGGCATCTCACTCTCTTTGAATCTTCTTTATCATGCTAAGAGGAGCAGGAAAAAGCAAAAAATTTCAGAATTGCACCTTGCAATGCGGAGAAATTACTGTTTGTGCATTTACAATATTCAATGATTTTTGCCATTGAAAAACGTCCAGAAATGATTGAAGCTACTGACTGAATGAAAGGAGGTGGCATCTCACTCTCTTTGAATCTTCTTTATCATGCTAAGAGGAGCAGGAAAAAGCAAAAAATTTCAGAATTGCACCTTGCAATGCAGAGAAATTACTGTTTGTGCATTTACAATATTCATTGATTTTTCTCATTGAAAAACGTCCAGAAATGATTGAAGCTACTGACTGAATGAAAGGAGCTGGCATCTCACTCTCTTTGAATCTTCTTTATCATGCTAAGAGGAGCAGGAAAAAGCAAAAGATTTCAGAATTGCACCTTGCAATGCGGAGAAATTACTGTTTGTGCATTTACAATATTCATTGATTTTTGCCATTGAAAAATGTCCAGAAATGATTGAAGCTACTGACTGAATGAAAGGAGCTGGCATCTCACTCTCTTTGAATCTTCTTTATCATGCTAAGAGGAGCAGGAAAAAGCAAAAAATTTCAGAATTGCACATTGCAATGCGGAGAAATTACTGTTTGTGCATTTACAATATTCATTGATTTTTGCCATTGAAAAACGTCCAGAAATGATTGAAGCTACTGACTGAATGAAAGGAGCTGGCATCTCACTCTCTTTGAATCTTCTTTATCATGCTAAGAGGAGCAGGAAAAAGCAAAAAATTTCAGAATTGCACCTTGCAATGCGGAGAAATTACTGTTTGTGCATTTACAATATTCATTGATTTTTGCCATTGAAAAACGTCCAGAAATGATTGAAGCTACTGACTGAATGAAAGGAGCTGGCATCTCACTCTCTTTGAATCTTCTTTATCATGCTAAGAGGAGCAGGAAAAAGCAAAAAATTTCAGAATTGCACCTTGCAATGCGGAGAAATTACTGTTTGTGCATTTACAATATTCATTGATTTTTGCCATTGAAAAACGTCCAGAAATGATTGAAGCTACTGACTGAATGAAAGGAGCTGGCATCTCACTCTCTTTGAATCTTCTTTATCATGCTAAGAGGAGCAGGAAAAAGCAAAAAATTTCAGAATTGCACCTTGCAATGCGGAGAAATTACTGTTTGTGCATTTACAATATTCATTGATTTTTGCCATTGAAAAATGTCCAGAAATGATTGAAGCTACTGACTGAATGAAAGGAGCTGGCATCTCACTCTCTTTGAATCTTCTTTATCATGCTAAGAGGAGCAGGAAAAAGCAAAAAATTTCAGAATTGCGCCTTGCAATGCGGAGAAATTACTGTTTGTGCATTTACAAAATTCATTGATTTTTGCCATTGAAAAACATCATGTTATTCATATACCAGAAATGATTGAAGCTACTGACTGAAGGAAAGGATCTGGCATCTCACTCTCTTTGAATCTTCTTTATCATGCTAAGAGGAGCAGGAAAAAGCAAAAAATTTCAGAATTGCACCTTGCAATGCGGAGAAATTACTGTTTGTGCATTTACAATATTCATTGATTTTTGCGATTGAAAAACATCATGTTATTCATATACCAGAAATGATTGAAGCTACTGACTGAATGAAAGGAGCTGGCATCTCACTCTCTTTGAATCTTCTTTATCATGCTAAGAGGAGCAGGAAAAAGTAAAAAATTTCAGAATTGCACCTTGCAATGCGGAGAAATTACTGTTTGTGCATTTACAATATTCAATGATTTTTGCCATTGAAAAACGTCCAGAAATGATTGAAGCTACTGACTGAATGAAAGGAGGTGGCATCTCACTCTCTTTGAATCTTCTTTATCATGCTAAGAGGAGCAGGAAAAAGCAAAAAATTTCAGAATTGCACCTTGCAATGCAGAGAAATTACTGTTTGTGCATTTACAATATTCATTGATTTTTGTCATTGAAAAACGTCCAGAAATGATTGAAGCTACTGACTGAATGAAAGGAGCTGGCATCTCACTCTCTTTGAATCTTCTTTATCATGCTAAGAGGAGCAGGAAAAAGCAAAAGATTTCAGAATTGCACCTTGCAATGCGGAGAAATTACTGTTTGTGCATTTACAATATTCATTGATTTTTGCCATTGAAAAATGTCCAGAAATGATTGAAGCTACTGACTGAATGAAAGGAGCTGGCATCTCACTCTCTTTGAATCTTCTTTATCATGCTAAGAGGAGCAGGAAAAAGCAAAAAATTTCAGAATTGCACATTGCAATGCGGAGAAATTACTGTTTGTGCATTTACAATATTCATTGATTTTTGCCATTGAAAAACGTCCAGAAATGATTGAAGCTACTGACTGAATGAAAGGAGCTGGCATCTCACTCTCTTTGAATCTTCTTTATCATGCTAAGAGGAGCAGGAAAAAGCAAAAAATTTCAGAATTGCACCTTGCAATGCGGAGAAATTACTGTTTGTGCATTTACAATATTCATTGATTTTTGCCATTGAAAAACGTCCAGAAATGATTGAAGCTACTGACTGAATGAAAGGAGCTGGCATCTCATTCTCTTTGAATCTTCTTTATCATGCTAAGAGGAGCAGGAAAAAGCAAAAAATTTCAGAATTGCACCTTGCAATGCGGAGAAATTACTGTTTGTGCATTTACAATATTCATTGATTTTTGCCATTGAAAAATGTCCAGAAATGATTGAAGCTACTGACTGAATGAAAGGAGCTGGCATCTCACTCTCTTTGAATCTTCTTTATCATGCTAAGAGGAGCAGGAAAAAGCAAAAAATTTCAGAATTGCGCCTTGCAATGCGGAGAAATTACTGTTTGTGCATTTACAAAATTCATTGATTTTTGCCATTGAAAAACATCATGTTATTCATATACCAGAAATGATTGAAGCTACTGACTGAAGGAAAGGATCTGGCATCTCACTCTCTTTGAATCTTCTTTATCATGCTAAGAGGAGCAGGAAAAAGCAAAAAATTTCAGAATTGCACCTTGCAATGCGGAGAAATTACTGTTTGTGCATTTACAATATTCATTGATTTTTGCCATTGAAAAACGTCCAGAAATGATTGAAGCTACTGACTGAATGAAAGGAGCTGGCATCTCACTCTCTTTGAATCTTCTTTATCATGCTAAGAGGAGCAGGAAAAAGCAAAAAATTTCAGAATTGCACCTTGCAATGCGGAGAAATTACTGTTTGTGCATTTACAATATTCATTGATTTTTGCCATTGAAAAACGTCCAGAAATTATTGAAGCTACTGACTGAATGAAAGGAGCTGGCATCTCACTCTCTTTGAATCTTCTTTATCATGCTAAGAGGAGCAGGAAAAAGCAAAAAATTTCAGAATTGCACCTTGCAATGCGGAGAAATTACTGTTTGTGCATTTACAATATTCATTGATTTTTGCCATTGAAAAACGTCCAGAAATGATTGAAGCTACTGACTGAATGAAAGGAGCTGGCATCTCACTCTCTTTGAATCTTCTTTATCATGCTAAGAGGAGCAGGAAAAAGCAAAAAATTTCAGAATTGCACCTTGCAATGCGGAGAAATTACTGTTTGTGCATTTACAATATTCATTGATTTTTGCCATTGAAAAACGTCCAGAAATGATTGAAGCTACTGACTGAATGAAAGGAGCTGGCATCTCACTCTCTTTGAATCTTCTTTATCATGCTAAGAGGAGCAGGAAAAAGCAAAAAATTTCAGAATTGCACCTTGCAATGCGGAGAAATTACTGTTTGTGCATTTACAATATTCATTGATTTTTGCCATTGAAAAATGTCCAGAAATGATTGAAGCTACTGACTGAATGAAAGGAGCTGGCATCTCACTCTCTTTGAATCTTCTTTATCATGCTAAGAGGAGCAGGAAAAAGCAAAAAATTTCAGAATTGCGCCTTGCAATGCGGAGAAATTACTGTTTGTGCATTTACAAAATTCATTGATTTTTGCCATTGAAAAACATCATGTTATTCATATACCAGAAATGATTGAAGCTACTGACTGAAGGAAAGGATCTGGCATCTCACTCTCTTTGAATCTTCTTTATCATGCTAAGAGGAGCAGGAAAAAGCAAAAAATTTCAGAATTGCACCTTGCAATGCGGAGAAATTACTGTTTGTGCATTTACAATATTCATTGATTTTTGCCATTGAAAAACGTCCAGAAATGATTGAAGCTACTGACTGAATGAAAGGAGCTGGCATCTCACTCTCTTTGAATCTTCTTTATCATGCTAAGAGGAGCAGGAAAAAGCAAAAAATTTCAGAATTGCACCTTGCAATGCGGAGAAATTACTGTTTGTGCATTTACAATATTCATTGATTTTTGCGATTGAAAAACATCATGTTATTCATATACCAGAAATGATTGAAGCTACTGACTGAATGAAAGGAGCTGGCATCTCACTCTCTTTGAATCTTCTTTATCATGCTAAGAGGAGCAGGAAAAAGTAAAAAATTTCAGAAGTGCACCTTGCAATGCGGAGAAATTACTGTTTGTGCATTTACAATATTCAATGATTTTTGCCATTGAAAAACGTCCAGAAATGATTGAAGCTACTGACTGAATGAAAGGAGGTGGCATCTCACTCTCTTTGAATCTTCTTTATCATGCTAAGAGGAGCAGGAAAAAGCAAAAAATTTCAGAATTGCACCTTGCAATGCAGAGAAATTACTGTTTGTGCATTTACAATATTCATTGATTTTTGTCATTGAAAAACGTCCAGAAATGATTGAAGCTACTGACTGAATGAAAGGAGCTGGCATCTCACTCTCTTTGAATCTTCTTTATCATGCCAAGAGGAGCAGGAAAAAGCAAAAGATTTCAGAATTGCACCTTGCAATGCGGAGAAATTACTGTTTGTGCATTTACAATATTCATTGATTTTTGCCATTGAAAAATGTCCAGAAATGATTGAAGCTACTGACTGAATGAAAGGAGCTGGCATCTCACTCTCTTTGAATCTTCTTTATCATGCTAAGAGGAGCAGGAAAAAGCAAAAAATTTCAGAATTGCACATTGCAATGCGGAGAAATTACTGTTTGTGCATTTACAATATTCATTGATTTTTGCCATTGAAAAACGTCCAGAAATGATTGAAGCTACTGACTGAATGAAAGGAGCTGGCATCTCACTCTCTTTGAATCTTCTTTATCATGATAAGAGGAGCAGGAAAAAGCAAAAAATTTCAGAATTGCACCTTGCAATGCGGAGAAATTACTGTTTGTGCATTTACAATATTCATTGATTTTTGCCATTGAAAAACGTCCAGAAATGATTGAAGCTACTGACTGAATGAAAGGAGCTGGCATCTCACTCTCTTTGAATCTTCTTTATCATGCTAAGAGGAGCAGGAAAAAGCAAAAAATTTCAGAATTGCACCTTGCAATGCGGAGAAATTACTGTTTGTGCATTTACAATATTCATTGATTTTTGCCATTGAAAAATGTCCAGAAATGATTGAAGCTACTGACTGAATGAAAGGAGCTGGCATCTCACTCTCTTTGAATCTTCTTTATCATGCTAAGAGGAGCAGGAAAAAGCAAAAAATTTCAGAATTGCGCCTTGCAATGCGGAGAAATTACTGTTTGTGCATTTACAAAATTCATTGATTTTTGCCATTGAAAAACATCATGTTATTCATATACCAGAAATGATTGAAGCTACTGACTGAAGGAAAGGATCTGGCATCTCACTCTCTTTGAATCTTCTTTATCATGCTAAGAGGAGCAGGAAAAAGCAAAAAATTTCAGAATTGCACCTTGCAATGCGGAGAAATTACTGTTTGTGCATTTACAATATTCATTGATTTTTGCCATTGAAAAACGTCCAGAAATGATTGAAGCTACTGACTGAATGAAAGGAGCTGGCATCTCACTCTCTTTGAATCTTCTTTATCATGCTAAGAGGAGCAGGAAAAAGCAAAAAATTTCAGAATTGCACCTTGCAATGCGGAGAAATTACTGTTTGTGCATTTACAATATTCATTGATTTTTGCCATTGAAAAACGTCCAGAAATGATTGAAGCTACTGACTGAATGAAAGGAGCTGGCATCTCACTCTCTTTGAATCTTCTTTATCATGCTAAGAGGAGCAGGAAAAAGCAAAAAATTTCAGAATTGCACGTTGCAATGCGGAGAAATTACTGTTTGTGCATTTACAATATTCATTGATTTTTGCCATTGAAAAATGTCCAGAAATGATTGAAGCTACTGACTGAATGAAAGGAGCTGGCATCTCACTCTCTTTGAATCTTCTTTATCATGCTAAGAGGAGCAGGAAAAAGCAAAAAATTTCAGAATTGCGCCTTGCAATGCGGAGAAATTACTGTTTGTGCATTTACAAAATTCATTGATTTTTGCCATTGAAAAACATCATGTTATTCATATACCAGAAATGATTGAAGCTACTGACTGAAGGAAAGGATCTGGCATCTCACTCTCTTTGAATCTTCTTTATCATGCTAAGAGGAGCAGGAAAAAGCAAAAAATTTCAGAATTGCACCTTGCAATGCGGAGAAATTACTGTTTGTGCATTTACAATATTCATTGATTTTTGCCATTGAAAAACGTCCAGAAATGATTGAAGCTACTGACTGAATGAAAGGAGCTGGCATCTCACTCTCTTTGAATCTTCTTTATCATGCTAAGAGGAGCAGGAAAAAGCAAAAAATTTCAGAATTGCACCTTGCAATGCGGAGAAATTACTGTTTGTGCATTTACAATATTCATTGATTTTTGCGATTGAAAAACATCATGTTATTCATATACCAGAAATGATTGAAGCTACTGACTGAATGAAAGGAGCTGGCATCTCACTCTCTTTGAATCTTCTTTATCATGCTAAGAGGAGCAGGAAAAAGTAAAAAATTTCAGAATTGCACCTTGCAATGCGGAGAAATTACTGTTTGTGCATTTACAATATTCAATGATTTTTGCCATTGAAAAACGTCCAGAAATGATTGAAGCTACTGACTGAATGAAAGGAGCTGGCATCTCACTCTCTTTGAATCTTGTTTACCATGCTAAGAGGAGCAGGAAAAAGCAAAAAATTTCAGAATTGCACCTTGCAATGCGGAGAAATTACTGTTTGTGCATTTACAATATTCATTGATTTTTGCCATTGAAAAACGTCCAGAAATGATTGAAGCTACTGACTGAATGAAAGGAGCTGGCATCTCACTCTCTTTGAATCTTCTTTATCATGCTAAGAGGAGCAGGAAAAAGCAAAAAATTTCAGAATTGCACCTTGCAATGCGGAGAAATTACTGTTTGTGCATTTACAATATTCATTGATTTTTGCTATTGAAAAACATCATGTTATTCATATACCAGAAATGATTGAAGCTACTGACTGAATGAAAGGAGCTGGCATCTCACTCTCTTTGAATCTTCTTTATCATGCTAAGAGGAGCAGGAAAAAGCAAAAAATTTCAGAATTGCACCTTGCAATGCAGAGAAATTACAGTTTGTGCATTTACAATATTCATTGATTTTTGCCATTGAAAAACGTCCAGAAATGATTGAAGCTACTGACTGAATGAAAGGAGCTGGCATCTCACTCTCTTTGAATCTTCTTTATCATGCTAAGAGGAGCAGGAAAAAGCAAAAAATTTCAGAATTGCACCTTGCAATGCGGAGAAATTACTGTTTGTGCATTTACAATATTCATTGATTTTTGCCATTGAAAAACGTCCAGAAATGATTGAAGGTACTGACTGAATGAAAGGAGCTGGCATCTCGCTCTCTTTGAATCTTCTTTATCATGCTAAGAGGAGCAGGAAAAAGCAAAAAATTTCAGAATTGCACCTTGCAATGCGGAGAAATTACTGTTTGTGCATTTACAATATTCATTGATTTTTGCCATTGAAAAACGTCCAGAAATGATTGAAGCTACTGACTGAATGAAAGGAGCTGGCATCTCACTCTCTTTGAATCTTCTTTATCATGCTAAGAGGAGCAGGAAAAAGCAAAAAATTTCAGAATTGCACCTTGCAATGCGGAGAAATTACTGTTTGTGCATTTACAATATTCATTGATTTTTGCCATTGAAAAATGTCCAGAAATGATTGAAGCTACTGACTGAATGAAAGGAGCTGGCATCTCACTCTCTTTGAATCTTCTTTATCATGCTAAGAGGAGCAGGAAAAAGCAAAAAATTTCAGAATTGCGCCTTGCAATGCGGAGAAATTACTGTTTGTGCATTTACAAAATTCATTGATTTTTGCCATTGAAAAACATCATGTTATTCATATACCAGAAATGATTGAAGCTACTGACTGAAGGAAAGGATATGGCATCTCACTCTCTTTGAATCTTCTTTATCATGCTTAGAGGAGCAGGAAAAAGCAAAAAATTTCAGAATTGCACCTTGCAATGCGGAGAAATTACTGTTTGTGCATTTACAATATTCATTGATTTTTGCCATTGAAAAACGTCCAGAAATGATTGAAGCTACTGACTGAATGAAAGGAGCTGGCATCTCACTCTCTTTGAATCTTCTTTATCATGCTAAGAGGAGCAGGAAAAAGCAAAAAATTTCAGAATTGCACCTTGCAATGCGGAGAAATTACTGTTTGTGCATTTACAATATTCATTGATTTTTGCGATTGAAAAACATCATGTTATTCATATACCAGAAATGATTGAAGCTACTGACTGAATGAAAGGAGCTGGCATCTCACTCTCTTTGAATCTTCTTTATCATGCTAAGAGGAGCAGGAAAAAGTAAAAAATTTCAGAATTGCACCTTGCAATGCGGAGAAATTACTGTTTGTGCATTTACAATATTCATTGATTTTTGCCATTGAAAAACGTCCAGAAATGATTGAAGCTACTGACTGAATGAAAGGAGCTGGCATCTCACTCTCTTTGAATCTTCTTTATCATGCTAAGAGGAGCAGGAAAAAGCAAAAAATTTCAGAATTGCACCTTGCAATGCGGAGAAATTACTGTTTGTGCATTTACAATATTCATTGATTTTTGCTATTGAAAAACATCATGTTATTCATATACCAGAAATGATTGAAGCTACTGACTGAATGAAAGGAGCTGGCATCTCACTCTCTTTGAATCTTCTTTATCATGCTAAGAGGAGCAGGAAAAAGCAAAAAATTTCAGAATTGCACCTTGCAATGCGGATAAATTACAGTTTGTGCATTTACAATATTCATTGATTTT
The DNA here is from genome assembly GCF_046119375.1 of Phyllobates terribilis. Lineage (NCBI taxonomy): Eukaryota > Metazoa > Chordata > Amphibia > Anura > Dendrobatidae > Phyllobates > Phyllobates terribilis. The sequence continues at coordinate 69,171 of NW_027364394.1, forward strand.
TGCCATTGAAAAACGTCCAGAAATGATTGAAGCTACTGACTGAATGAAAGGAGCTGGCATCTCACTCTCTTTGAATCTTCTTTATCATGCTAAGAGGAGCAGGAAAAAGCAAAAAATTTCAGAATTGCACCTTGCAATGCGGAGAAATTACTGTTTGTGCATTTACAATATTCATTGATTTTTGCCATTGAAAAAGGTCCAGAAATAATTGAAGGTACTGACTGAATGAAAGGAGCTGGCATCTCACTCTCTTTGAATCTTCTTTATCATGCTAAGAGGAGCAGGAAAAAGCAAAAAATTTCAGAATTGCACCTTGCAATGCGGAGAAATTACTGTTTGTGCATTTACAATATTCATTGATTTTTGCCATTGAAAAACGTCCAGAAATGATTGAAGCTACTGACTGAATGAAAGGAGCTGGCATCTCACTCTCTTTGAATCTTCTTTATCATGCTAAGAGGAGCAGGAAAAAGCAAAAAATTTCAGAATTGCACCTTGCAATGCGGAGAAATTACTGTTTGTGCATTTACAATATTCATTGATTTTTGCCATTGAAAAATGTCCAGAAATGATTGAAGCTACTGACTGAATGAAAGGAGCTGGCATCTCACTCTCTTTGAATCTTCTTTATCATGCTAAGAGGAGCAGGAAAAAGCAAAAAATTTCAGAATTGCACCTTGCAATGCGGAGAAATTACTGTTTGTGCATTTACAATATTCATTGATTTTTGCTATTGAAAAACATCATGTTATTCATATACCAGAAATGATTGAAGCTACTGACTGAATGAAAGGAGCTGGCATCTCACTCTCTTTGAATCTTCTTTATCATGCTAAGAGGAGCAGGAAAAAGCAAAAAATTTCAGAATTGCACCTTGCAATGCGGAGAAATTACAGTTTGTGCATTTACAATATTCATTGATTTTTGCCATTGAAAAACGTCCAGAAATGATTGAAGCTACTGACTGAATGAAAGGAGCTGGCATCTCACTCTCTTTGAATCTTCTTTATCATGCTAAGAGGAGCAGGAAAAAGCAAAAAATTTCAGAATTGCACCTTGCAATGCGGAGAAATTACTGTTTGTGCATTTACAATATTCATTGATTTTTGCCATTGAAAAACGTCCAGAAATGATTGAAGGTACTGACTGAATGAAAGGAGCTGGCATCTCGCTCTCTTTGAATCTTCTTTATCATGCTAAGAGGAGCAGGAAAAAGCAAAAAATTTCAGAATTGCACCTTGCAATGCGGAGAAATTACTGTTTGTGCATTTACAATATTCATTGATTTTTGCCATTGAAAAACGTCCAGAAATGATTGAAGCTACTGACTGAATGAAAGGAGCTGGCATCTCACTCTCTTTGAATCTTCTTTATCATGCTAAGAGGAGCAGGAAAAAGCAAAAAATTTCAGAATTGCACCTTGCAATGCGGAGAAATTATTGTTTGTGCATTTACAATATTCATTGATTTTTGCCATTGAAAAATGTCCAGAAATGATTGAAGCTACTGACTGAATGAAAGGAGCTGGCATCTCACTCTCTTTGAATCTTCTTTATCATGCTAAGAGGAGCAGGAAAAAGCAAAAAATTTCAGAATTGCGCCTTGCAATGCGGAGAAATTACTGTTTGTGCATTTACAAAATTCATTGATTTTTGCCATTGAAAAACATCATGTTATTCATATACCAGAAATGATTGAAGCTACTGACTGAAGGAAAGGATATGGCATCTCACTCTCTTTGAATCTTCTTTATCATGCTTAGAGGAGCAGGAAAAAGCAAAAAATTTCAGAATTGCACCTTGCAATGCGGAGAAATTACTGTTTGTGCATTTACAATATTCATTGATTTTTGCCATTGAAAAACGTCCAGAAATGATTGAAGCTACTGACTGAATGAAAGGAGCTGGCATCTCACTCTCTTTGAATCTTCTTTATCATGCTAAGAGGAGCAGGAAAAAGCAAAAAATTTCAGAATTGCACCTTGCAATGCGGAGAAATTACTGTTTGTGCATTTACAATATTCATTGATTTTTGCGATTGAAAAACATCATGTTATTCATATACCAGAAATGATTGAAGCTACTGACTGAATGAAAGGAGCTGGCATCTCACTCTCTTTGAATCTTCTTTATCATGCTAAGAGGAGCAGGAAAAAGTAAAAAATTTCAGAATTGCACCTTGCAATGCGGAGAAATTACTGTTTGTGCATTTACAATATTCATTGATTTTTGCCATTGAAAAACGTCCAGAAATGATTGAAGCTACTGACTGAATGAAAGGAGCTGGCATCTCACTCTCTTTGAATCTTCTTTATCATGCTAAGAGGAGCAGGAAAAAGCAAAAAATTTCAGAATTGCACCTTGCAATGCGGAGAAATTACTGTTTGTGCATTTACAATATTCATTGATTTTTGCTATTGAAAAACATCATGTTATTCATATACCAGAAATGATTGAAGCTACTGACTGAATGAAAGGAGCTGGCATCTCACTCTCTTTGAATCTTCTTTATCATGCTAAGAGGAGCAGGAAAAAGCAAAAAATTTCAGAATTGCACCTTGCAATGCGGAGAAATTACAGTTTGTGCATTTACAATATTCATTGATTTTTGCCATTGAAAAACGTCCAGAAATGATTGAAGCTACTGACTGAATGAAAGGAGCTGGCATCTCACTCTCTTTGAATCTTCTTTATCATGCTAAGAGGAGCAGGAAAAAGCAAAAAATTTCAGAATTGCACCTTGCAATGCGGAGAAATTACTGTTTGTGCATTTACAATATTCATTGATTTTTGCCATTGAAAAAGGTCCAGAAATAATTGAAGGTACTGACTGAATGAAAGGAGCTGGCATCTCACTCTCTTTGAATCTTCTTTATCATGCTAAGAGGAGCAGGAAAAAGCAAAAAATTTCAGAATTGCACCTTGCAATGCGGAGAAATTACTGTTTGTGCATTTACAATATTCATTGATTTTTGCCATTGAAAAACGTCCAGAAATGATTGAAGCTACTGACTGAATGAAAGGAGCTGGCATCTCACTCTCTTTGAATCTTCTTTATCATGCTAAGAGGAGCAGGAAAAAGCAAAAAATTTCAGAATTGCACCTTGCAATGCGGAGAAATTACTGTTTGTGCATTTACAATATTCATTGATTTTTGCCATTGAAAAATGTCCAGAAATGATTGAAGCTACTGACTGAATGAAAGGAGCTGGCATCTCACTCTCTTTGAATCTTCTTTATCATGCTAAGAGGAGCAGGAAAAAGCAAAAAATTTCAGAATTGCGCCTTGCAATGCGGAGAAATTACTGTTTGTGCATTTACAAAATTCATTGATTTTTGCCATTGAAAAACATCATGTTATTCATATACCAGAAATGATTGAAGCTACTGACTGAAGGAAAGGATCTGGCATCTCACTCTCTTTGAATCTTCTTTATCATGCTAGGATTAGCAGGAAAAAGCAAAAAATTTCAGAATTGCACCTTGCAATGCGGAGAAATTACTGTTTGTGCATTTACAATATTCATTGATTTTTGCCATTGAAAAACGTCCAGAAATGATTGAAGCTACTGACTGAATGAAAGGAGCTGGCATCTCACTCTCTTTGAATCTTCTTTATCATGCTAAGAGGAGCAGGAAAAAGTAAAAAATTTCAGAATTGCACCTTGCAATGCGGAGAAATTACTGTTTGTGCATTTACAATATTCATTGATTTTTGCCATTGAAAAACGTCCAGAAATGATTGAAGCTACTGACTGAATGAAAGGAGCTGGCATCTCACTCTCTTTGAATCTTCTTTATCATGCTAAGAGGAGCAGGAAAAAGCAAAAAATTTCAGAATTGCACCTTGCAATGCGGAGAAATTACTGTTTGTGCATTTACAATATTCATTGATTTTTGCTATTGAAAAACATCATGTTATTCATATACCAGAAATGATTGAAGCTACTGACTGAATGAAAGGAGCTGGCATCTCACTCTCTTTGAATCTTCTTTATCATGCTAAGAGGAGCAGGAAAAAGCAAAAAATTTCAGAATTGCACCTTGCAATGCGGAGAAATTACAGTTTGTGCATTTACAATATTCATTGATTTTTGCCATTGAAAAACGTCCAGAAATGATTGAAGCTACTGACTGCATGAAAGGAGCTGGCATCTCACTCTCTTTGAATCTTCTTTATCATGCTAAGAGGAGCAGGAAAAAGCAAAAAATTTCAGAATTGCACCTTGCAATGCGGAGAAATTACTGTTTGTGCATTTACAATATTCATTGATTTTTGCCATTGAAAAAGGTCCAGAAATAATTGAAGGTACTGACTGAATGAAAGGAGCTGGCATCTCACTCTCTTTGAATCTTCTTTATCATGCTAAGAGGAGCAGGAAAAAGCAAAAAATTTCAGAATTGCACCTTGCAATGCGGAGAAATTACTGTTTGTGCATTTACAATATTCATTGATTTTTGCCATTGAAAAACGTCCAGAAATGATTGAAGCTACTGACTGAATGAAAGGAGCTGGCATCTCACTCTCTTTGAATCTTCTTTATCATGCTAAGAGGAGCAGGAAAAAGCAAAAAATTTCAGAATTGCACCTTGCAATGCGGAGAAATTACTGTTTGTGCATTTACAATATTCATTGATTTTTGCCATTGAAAAATGTCCAGAAATGATTGAAGCTACTGACTGAATGAAAGGAGCTGGCATCTCACTCTCTTTGAATCTTCTTTATCATGCTAAGAGGAGCAGGAAAAAGCAAAAAATTTCAGAATTGCACCTTGCAATGCGGAGAAATTACTGTTTGTGCATTTACAATATTCATTGATTTTTGCTATTGAAAAACATCATGTTATTCATATACCAGAAATGATTGAAGCTACTGACTGAATGAAAGGAGCTGGCATCTCACGCTCTTTGAATCTTCTTTATCATGCTAAGAGGAGCAGGAAAAAGCAAAAAATTTCAGAATTGCACCTTGCAATGCGGAGAAATTACAGTTTGTGCATTTACAATATTCATTGATTTTTGCCATTGAAAAACGTCCAGAAATGATTGAAGCTACTGACTGAATGAAAGGAGCTGGCATCTCACTCTCTTTGAATCTTCTTTATCATGCTAAGAGGAGCAGGAAAAAGCAAAAAATTTCAGAATTGCACCTTGCAATGCGGAGAAATTACTGTTTGTGCATTTACAATATTCATTGATTTTTGCCATTGAAAAACGTCCAGAAATGATTGAAGGTACTGACTGAATGAAAGGAGCTGGCATCTCGCTCTCTTTGAATCTTCTTTATCATGCTAAGAGGAGCAGGAAAAAGCAAAAAATTTCAGAATTGCACCTTGCAATGCGGAGAAATTACTGTTTGTGCATTTACAATATTCATTGATTTTTGCCATTGAAAAACGTCCAGAAATGATTGAAGCTACTGACTGAATGAAAGGAGCTGGCATCTCACTCTCTTTGAATCTTCTTTATCATGCTAAGAGGAGCAGGAAAAAGCAAAAAATTTCAGAATTGCACCTTGCAATGCGGAGAAATTACTGTTTGTGCATTTACAATATTCATTGATTTTTGCCATTGAAAAATGTCCAGAAATGATTGAAGCTACTGACTGAATGAAAGGAGCTGGCATCTCACTCTCTTTGAATCTTCTTTATCATGCTAAGAGGAGCAGGAAAAAGCAAAAAATTTCAGAATTGCGCCTTGCAATGCGGAGAAATTACTGTTTGTGCATTTACAAAATTCATTGATTTTTGCCATTGAAAAACATCATGTTATTCATATACCAGAAATGATTGAAGCTACTGACTGAAGGAAAGGATATGGCATCTCACTCTCTTTGAATCTTCTTTATCATGCTTAGAGGAGCAGGAAAAAGCAAAAAATTTCAGAATTGCACCTTGCAATGCGGAGAAATTACTGTTTGTGCATTTACAATATTCATTGATTTTTGCCATTGAAAAACGTCCAGAAATGATTGAAGCTACTGACTGAATGAAAGGAGCTGGCATCTCACTTTCTTTGAATCTTCTTTATCATGCTAAGAGGAGCAGGAAAAAGCAAAAAATTTCAGAATTGCACCTTGCAATGCGGAGAAATTACTGTTTGTGCATTTACAATATTCATTGATTTTTGCTATTGAAAAACATCATGTTATTCATATACCAGAAATGATTGAAGCTACTGACTGAATGAAAGGAGCTGGCATCTCACTCTCTTTGAATCTTCTTTATCATGCTAAGAGGAGCAGGAAAAAGCAAAAAATTTCAGAATTGCACCTTGCAATGCGGAGAAATTACAGTTTGTGCATTTACAATATTCATTGATTTTTGCCATTGAAAAACGTCCAGAAATGATTGAAGCTACTGACTGAATGAAAGGAGCTGGCATCTCACTCTCTTTGAATCTTCTTTATCATGCTAAGAGGAGCAGGAAAAAGCAAAAAATTTCAGAATTGCACCTTGCAATGCGGAGAAATTACTGTTTGTGCATTTACAATATTCATTGATTTTTGCCATTGAAAAAGGTCCAGAAATAATTGAAGGTACTGACTGAATGAAAGGAGCTGGCATCTCACTCTCTTTGAATCTTCTTTATCATGCTAAGAGGAGCAGGAAAAAGCAAAAAATTTCAGAATTGCACCTTGCAATGCGGAGAAATTACTGTTTGTGCATTTACAATATTCATTGATTTTTGCCATTGAAAAACGTCCAGAAATGATTGAAGCTACTGACTGAATGAAAGGAGCTGGCATCTCACTCTCTTTGAATCTTCTTTATCATGCTAAGAGGAGCAGGAAAAAGCAAAAAATTTCAGAATTGCGCCTTGCAATGCGGAGAAATTACTGTTTGTGCATTTACAAAATTCATTGATTTTTGCCATTGAAAAACATCATGTTATTCATATACCAGAAATGATTGAAGCTTCTGACTGAAGGAAAGGATCTGGCATCTCACTCTCTTTGAATCTTCTTTATCATGCTTAGAGGAGCAGGAAAAAGCAAAAAATTTCAGAATTGCACCTTGCAATGCGGAGAAATTACTGTTTGTGCATTTACAATATTCATTGATTTTTGCCATTGAAAAACGTCCAGAAATGATTGAAGCTACTGACTGAATGAAAGGAGCTGGCATCTCACTCTCTTTGAATCTTCTTTATCATGCTAAGAGGAGCAGGAAAAAGCAAAAAATTTCAGAATTGCACCTTGCAATGCGGAGAAATTACTGTTTGTGCATTTACAATATTCATTGATTTTTGCGATTGAAAAACATCATGTTATTCATATTCCAGAAATGATTGAAGCTACTGACTGAATGAAAGGAGCTGGCATTTCACTCTCTTTGAATCTTCTTTATCATGCTAAGAGGAGCAGGAAAAAGTAAAAAATTTCAGAATTGCACCTTGCAATGCGGAGAAATTACTGTTTGTGCATTTACAATATTCAATGATTTTTGCCATTGAAAAACGTCCAGAAATGATTGAAGCTACTGACTGAATGAAAGGAGCTGGCATCTCACTCTCTTTGAATCTTGTTTATCATGCTAAGAGGAGCAGGAAAAAGCAAAAAATTTCAGAATTGCACTTTGCAATGCGGAGAAATTACTGTTTGTGCATTTACAATATTCATTGATTTTTGCCATTGAAAAACGTCCAGAAATGATTGAAGCTACTGACTGAATGAAAGGAGCTGGCATCTCACTCTCTTTGAATCTTCTTTATCATGCTAAGAGGAGCAGGAAAAAGCAAAAAATTTCAGAATTGCACCTTGCAATGCGGAGAAATTACTGTTTGTGCATTTACAATATTCATTGATTTTTGCCATTGAAAAACATCATGTTATTCATATACCAGAAATGATTGAAGCTACTGACTGAATGAAAGGAGCTGGCATCTCACTCTCTTTGAATCTTCTTTATCATGCTAAGAGGAGCAGGAAAAAGTAAAAAATTTCAGAATTGCACCTTGCAATGCGGAGAAATTACTGTTTGTGCATTTATAATATTCAATGATTTTTGCCATTGAAAAACGTCCAGAAATGATTGAAGCTACTGACTGAACGAAAGGAGCTGGCATCTCACTCTCTTTGAATCTTCTTTATCATGCTAAGAGGAGCAGGAAAAAGCAAAAAATTTCAGAATTGCACCTTGCAATGCGGAGAAATTACTGTTTGTGCATTTACAATATTCATTGATTTTTGCCATTGAAAAACATCATGTTATTCATGTACCAGAAATGTTTGAAGCTACTGACTGAATGAAAGGAGCTGGCATCTCACTCTCTTTGAATCTTCTTTATCATGCTAAGAGGAGCAGGAAAAAGCAAAAAATTTCAGAATTGCACATTGCAATGCGGAGAAATTACTGTTTGTGCATTTACAATATTCATTGATTTTTGCCATTGAAAAACGTCCAGAAATGATTGAAGCTACTGACTGAATGAAAGGAGCTGGCATCTCACTCTCTTTGAATCTTCTTTATCATGCTAAGAGGAGCAGGAAAAAGCAAAAAATTTCAGAATTGCACCTTGCAATGCGGAGAAATTACTGTTTGTGCATTTACAATATTCATTGATTTTTGCCATTGAAAAACGTCCAGAAATGATTGAAGCTACTGACTGAATGAAAGGAGCTGGCATCTCACTCTCTTTGAATCTTCTTTATCATGCTAAGAGGAGCAGGAAAAAGCAAAAAATTTCAGAATTGCACCTTGCAATGCGGAGAAATTACTGTTTGTGCATTTACAATATTCATTGATTTTTGCCATTGAAAAATGTCCAGAAATGATTGAAGCTACTGACTGAATGAAAGGAGCTGGCATCTCACTCTCTTTGAATCTTCTTTATCATGCTAAGAGGAGCAGGAAAAAGCAAAAAATTTCAGAATTGCGCCTTGCAATGCGGAGAAATTACTGTTTGTGCATTTACAAAATTCATTGATTTTTGCCATTGAAAAACATCATGTTATTCATATACCAGAAATGATTGAAGCTACTGACTGAAGGAAAGGATCTGGCATCTCACTCTCTTTGAATCTTCTTTATCATGCTAAGAGGAGCAGGAAAAAGCAAAAAATTTCAGAATTGCACCTTGCAATGCGGAGAAATTACTGTTTGTGCATTTACAATATTCATTGATTTTTGCCATTGAAAAACGTCCAGAAATGATTGAAGCTACTGACTGAATGAAAGGAGCTGGCATCTCACTCTCTTTGAATCTTCTTTATCATGCTAAGAGGAGCAGGAAAAAGCAAAAAATTTCAGAATTGCACCTTGCAATGCGGAGAAATTACTGTTTGTGCATTTACAATATTCATTGATTTTTGCCATTGAAAAACGTCCAGAAATGATTGAAGCTACTGACTGAATGAAAGGAGCTGGCATCTCACTCTCTTTGAATCTTCTTTATCATGCTAAGAGGAGCAGGAAAAAGCAAAAAATTTCAGAATTGCACCTTGCAATGCGGAGAAATGACTGTTTGTGCATTTACAATATTCATTGATTTTTGCCATTGAAAAATGTCCAGAAATGATTGAAGCTACTGACTGAATGAAAGGAGCTGGCATCTCACTCTCTTTGAATCTTCTTTATCATGCTAAGAGGAGCAGGAAAAAGCAAAAAATTTCAGAATTGCGCCTTGCAATGCGGAGAAATTAGTTTGTGCATTTACAAAATTCATTGATTTTTGCCATTGAAAAACATCATGTTATTCATATACCAGAAATGATTGAAGCTACTGACTGAAGGAAAGGATCTGGCATCTCACTCTCTTTGAATCTTCTTTATCATGCTAAGAGGAGCAGGAAAAAGCAAAAAGTTTCAGAATTGCACCTTGCAATGCGGAGAAATTACTGTTTGTGCATTTACAATATTCATTGGTTTTTGCCATTGAAAAACGTCCAGAAATGATTGAAGCTACTGACTGAATGAAAGGAGCTGGCATCTCACTCTCTTTGAATCTTCTTTATCATGCTAAGAGGAGCAGGAAAAAGCAAAAAATTTCAGAATTGCACCTTGCAATGCGGAGAAATTACTGTTTGTGCATTTACAATATTCATTGATTTTTGCGATTGAAAAACATCATGTTATTCATATACCAGAAATGATTGAAGCTACTGACTGAATGAAAGGAGCTGGCATCTCACTCTCTTTGAATCTTCTTTATCATGCTAAGAGGAGCAGGAAAAAGTAAAAAATTTCAGAATTGCACCTTGCAATGCGGAGAAATTACTGATTGTGCATTTACAATATTCAATGATTTTTGCCATTGAAAAACGTCCAGAAATGATTAAAGCTACTGACTGAATGAAAGGAGCTGGCATCTCACTCTCTTTGAATCTTCTTTATCATGCTAAGAGGAGCAGGAAAAAGCAAAAAATTTCAGAATTGCACCTTGCATTGCGGAGAAATTACTGTTTGTGCATTTACAATATTCAATGATTTTTGCCATTGAAAAACGTCCAGAAATGATTGAAGCTACTGACTGAATGAAAGGAGCTGGCATCTCACTCTCTTTGAATCTTCTTTATCATGCTAAGAGGAGCAGGAAAAAGCAAAAAATTTCAGAATTGCACCTTGCAATGCGGAGAAATTACTGTTTGTGCATTTACAATATTCATTGATTTTTGCCATTGAAAAACATCATGTTATTCATATACCAGAAATGATTGAAGCTACTGACTGAATGAAAGGAGCTGGCATCTCACTCTCTTTGAATCTTCTTTATCATGCTAAGAGGAGCAGGAAAAAGTAAAAAATTTCAGAATTGCGCCTTGCAATGCGGAGAAATTACTGTTTGTGCATTTACAAAATTCATTGATTTTTGCCATTGAAAAACATCATGTTATTCATATACCAGAAATGATTGAAGCTACTGACTGAAGGAAAGGATCTGGCATCTCACTCTCTTTGAATCTTCTTTATCATGCTTAGAGGAGCAGGAAAAAGCAAAGAATTTCAGAATTGCACCTTGCAATGCGGAGAAATTACTGTTTGTGCATTTACAATATTCATTGATTTTTGCCATTGAAAAACGTCCAGAAATGATTGAAGCTACTGACTGAATGAAAGGAGCTGGCATCTCACTCTCTTTGAATCTTCTTTATCATGCTAAGAGGAGCAGGAAAAAGCAAAAAATTTCAGAATTGCACCTTGCAATGCGGAGAAATTACTGTTTGTGCATTTACAATATTCATTGATTTTTGCGATTGAAAAACATCATGTTATTCATATACCAGAAATGATTGAAGCTACTGACTGAATGAAAGGAGCTGGCATCTCACTCTCTTTGAATCTTCTTTATCATGCTAAGAGGAGCAGGAAAAAGTAAAAAATTTCAGAATTGCACCTTGCAATGCGGAGAAATTACTGTTTGTGCATTTACAATATTCATTGATTTTTGCCATTGAAAAACGTCCAGAAATGATTGAAGCTACTGACTGAATGAAAGGAGCTGGCATCTCACTCTCTTTGAATCTTCTTTATCATGCTAAGAGGAGCAGGAAAAAGCAAAAAATTTCAGAATTGCACCTTGCAATGCGGAGAAATTACTGTTTGTGCATTTACAATATTCATTGATTTTTGCTATTGAAAAACATCATGTTATTCATATACCAGAAATGATTGAAGCTACTGACTGAATGAAAGGAGCTGGCATCTCACTCTCTTTGAATCTTCTTTATCATGCTAAGAGGAGCAGGAAAAAGCAAAAAATTTCAGAATTGCACCTTGCAATGCGGAGAAATTACAGTTTGTGCATTTACAATATTCATTGATTTTTGCCATTGAAAAACGTCCAGAAATGATTGAAGCTACTGACTGAATGAAAGGAGCTGGCATCTCACTCTCTTTGAATCTTCTTTATCATGCTAAGAGGAGCAGGAAAAAGCAAAAAATTTCAGAATTGCACCTTGCAATGCGGAGAAATTACTGTTTGTGCATTTACAATATTCATTGATTTTTGCCATTGAAAAACGTCCAGAAATGATTGAAGGTACTGACTGAATGAAAGGAGCTGGCATCTCACTCTCTTTGAATCTTCTTTATCATGCTAAGAGGAGCAGGAAAAAGCAAAAAATTTCAGAATTGCACCTTGCAATGCGGAGAAATTACTGTTTGTGCATTTGCAATATTCATTGATTTTTGCCATTGAAAAATGTCCAGAAATGATTGAAGCTACTGACTGAATGAAAGGAGCTGGCATCTCACTCTCTTTGAATCTTCTTTATCATGCTAAGAGGAGCAGGAAAAAGCAAAAAATTTCAGAATTGCGCCTTGCAATGCGTAGAAATTACTGTTTGTGCATTTACAAAATTCATTGATTTTTGCCATTGAAAAACATCATGTTATTCATATACCAGAAATGATTGAAGCTACTGACTGAAGGAAAGGATCTGGCATCTCACTCTCTTTGAATCTTCTTTATCATACTTAGAGGAGCAGGAAAAAGCAAAAAATTTCAGAATTGCACCTTGCAGTGCGGAGAAATTACTGTTTGTGCATTTACAATATTCATTGATTTTTGCCATTGAAAAACGTCCAGAAATGATTGAAGCTACTGACTGAATGAAAGGAGCTGGCATCTCACTCTCTTTGAATCTTCTTTATCATGCTAAGAGGAGCAGGAAAAAGCAAAAAATTTCAGAATTGCACCTTGCAATGCGGAGAAATTACTGTTTGTGCATTTACAATATTCATTGATTTTTGCGATTGAAAAACATCATGTTATTCATATACCAGAAATGATTGAAGCTACTGACTGAATGAAAGGAGCTGGCATCTCACTCTCTTTGAATCTTCTTTATCATGCTAAGAGGAGCAGGAAAAAGTAAAAAATTTCAGAATTGCACCTTGCAATGCGGAGAAATTACTGTTTGTGCATTTACAATATTCAATGATTTTTGCCATTGAAAAACGTCCAGAAATGATTGAAGCTACTGACTGAATGAAAGGAGCTGGCATCTCACTCTCTTTGAATCTTGTTTATCATGCTAAGAGGAGCAGGAAAAAGCAAAAAATTTCAGAATTGCACCTTGCAATGCGGAGAAATTACGGTTTGTGCATTTACAATATTCATTGATTTTTGCCATTGAAAAACGTCCAGAAATGATTGAAGCTACTGACTGAATGAAAGGAGCTGGCATCTCACTCTCTTTGAATCTTCTTTATCATGCTAAGAGGAGCAGGAAAAAGCAAAAAAATTTCAGAATTGAACCTTGCAATGCGGAGAAATTACTGTTTGTGCATTTACAATATTCATTGATTTTTGCCATTGAAAAACATCATGTTATTCATATACCAGAAATGATTGAAGCTACTGACTGAATGAAAGGAGCTGGCATCTCACTCTCTTTGAATCTTCTTTATCATGCTAAGAGGAGCAGGAAAAAGTAAAAAATTTCAGAATTGCACCTTGCTATGCGGAGAAATTACTGTTTGTGCATTTATAATATTCAATGATTTTTGCCATTGAAAAACGTCCAGAAATGATTGAAGCTACTGACTGAACGAAAGGAGCTGGCATCTCACTCTGTTTGAATCTTCTTTATCATGCTAAGAGGAGCAGGAAAAAGCAAAAAATTTCAGAATTGCACCTTGCAATGCGGAGAAATTACTGTTTGTGCATTTACAATATTCATTGATTTTTGCCATTGAAAAACATCATGTTATTCATGTACCAGAAATGTTTGAAGCTACTGACTGAATGAAAGGAGCTGGCATCTCACTCTCTTTGAATCTTCTTTATCATGCTAAGAGGAGCAGGAAAAAGCAAAAAATTTCAGAATTGCACATTGCAATGCGGAGAAATTACTGTTTGTGCATTTACAATATTCATTGATTTTTGCCATTGAAAAACGTCCAGAAATGATTGAAGCTACTGACTGAATGAAAGGAGCTGGCATCTCACTCTCTTTGAATCTTCTTTATCATGCTAAGAGGAGCAGGAAAAAGCAAAAAATTTCAGAATTGCACCTTGCAATGCGGAGAAATTACTGTTTGTGCATTTACAATATTCATTGATTTTTGCCATTGAAAAACGTCCAGAAATGATTGAAGCTACTGACTGAATGAAAGGAGCTGGCATCTCACTCTCTTTGAATCGTCTTTATCATGCTAAGAGGAGCAGGAAAAAGCAAAAAATTTCAGAATTGCACCTTGCAATGCGGAGAAATTACTGTTTGTGCATTTACAATATTCATTGATTTTTGCCATTGAAAAATGTCCAGAAATGATTGAAGCTACTGACTGAATGAAAGGAGCTGGCATCTCACTCTCTTTGAATCTTCTTTATCATGCTAAGAGGAGCAGGAAAAAGCAAAAAATTTCAGAATTGCGCCTTGCAATGCGGAGAAATTACTGTTTGTGCATTTACAAAATTCATTGATTTTTGCCATTGAAAAACATCATGTTATTCATATACCAGAAATGATTGAAGCTACTGACTGAAGGAACGGATCTGGCATCTCACTCTCTTTGAATCTTCTTTATCATGCTAAGAGGAGCAGGAAAAAGCAAAAAATTTCAGAATTGCACCTTGCAATGCGGAGAAATTACTGTTTGTGCATTTACAATATTCATTGATTTTTGCCATTGAAAAACGTCCAGAAATGATTGAAGCTACTGACTGAATGAAAGGAGCTGGCATCTCACTCTCTTTGAATCTTCTTTATCATGCTAAGAGGAGCAGGAAAAAGCAAAAAATTTCAGAATTGCACCTTGCAATGCGGAGAAATTACTGTTTGTGCATTTACAATATTCATTGATTTTTGCCATTGAAAAACGTCCAGAAATGATTGAAGCTACTGACTGAATGAAAGGAGCTGGCATCTCACTCTCTTTGAATCTTCTTTATCATGCTAAGAGGAGCAGGAAAAAGCAAAAAATTTCAGAATTGCACCTTGCAATGCGGAGAAATTACTGTTTGTGCATTTACAATATTCATTGATTTTTGCCATTGAAAAATGTCCAGAAATGATTGAAGCTACTGACTGAATGAAAGGAGCTGGCATCTCACTCTCTTCGAATCTTCTTTATCATGCTAAGAGGAGCAGGAAAAAGCAAAAAATTTCAGAATTGCGCCTTGCAATGCGGAGAAATTACTGTTTGTGCATTTACAAAATTCATTGATTTTTGCCATTGAAAAACATCATGTTATTCATATACCAGAAATGATTGAAGCTACTGACTGAAGGAAAGGATCTGGCATCTCACTCTCTTTGAATCTTCATTATCATGCTAAGAGGAGCAGGAAAAAGCAAAAAATTTCAGAATTGCACCTTGCAATGCGGAGAAATTACTGTTTGTGCATTTACAATATTCATTGGTTTTTGCCATTGAAAAACGTCCAGAAATGATTGAAGCTACTGACTGAATGAAAGGAGCTGGCATCTCACTCTCTTTGAATCTTCTTTATCATGCTAAGAGGAGCAGGAAAAAGCAAAAAATTTCAGAATTGCACCTTGCAATGCGGAGAAATTACTGTTTGTGCATTTACAATATTCATTGATTTTTGCGATTGAAAAACATCATGTTATTCATATACCAGAAATGATTGAAGCTAATGACTGAATGAAAGGAGCTGGCATCTCACTCTCTTTGAATCTTCTTTATCATGCTAAGAGGAGCAGGAAAAAGTAAAAAATTTCAGAATTGCACCTTGCAATGCGGAGAAATTACTGATTGTGCATTTACAATATTCAATGATTTTTGCCTTTGAAAAACGTCCAGAAATGATTAAAGCTACTGACTGAATGAAAGGAGCTGGCATCTCACTCTCTTTGAATCTTCTTTATCATGCTAAGAGGAGCAGGAAAAAGCAAAAAATTTCAGAATTGCACCTTGCAATGCGGAGAAATTACTGTTTGTGCATTTACAATATTCATTGATTTTTGCCATTGAAAAACGTCCAGAAATGATTGAAGCTACTGACTGAATGAAAGGAGCTGGCATCTCACTCTCTTTGAATCTTCTTTATCATGCTAAGAGGAGCAGGAAAAAGCAAAAAATTTCAGAATTGCACCTTGCAATGCGGAGAAATTACTGTTTGTGCATTTACAATATTCATTGATTTTTGCCATTGAAAAACATCATGTTATTCATATACCAGAAATGATTGAAGCTACTGACTGAATGAAAGGAGCTGGCATCTCACTCTCTTTGAATCTTCTTTATCATGCTAAGAGGAGCAGGAAAAAGTAAAAAATTTCAGAATTGCACCTTGCAATGCGGAGAATTTACTGTTTGTGCATTTATAATATTCAATGATTTTTGCCATTGAAAAACGTCCAGAAATGATTGAAGCTACTGACTGAACGAAAGGAGCTGGCATCTCACTCTCTTTGAATCTTCTTTATCATGCTAAGAGGAGCAGAAAAAAGCAAAAAATTTCAGAATTGCACCTTGCAATGCGGAGAAATTACTGTTTGTGCATTTACAATATTCATTGATTTTTGCCATTGAAAAACATCATGTTATTCATATACCAGAAATGTTTGAAGCTACTGACTGAATGAAAGGAGCTGGCATCTCACTCTCTTTGAATCTTCTTTATCATGCTAAGAGGAGCAGGAAAAAGCAAAAAATTTCAGAATTGCACATTGCAATGCAGAGAAATTACTGTTTGTGCATTTACAATATTCATTGATTTTTGCCATTGAAAAACGTCCAGAAATGATTGAAGCTACTGACTGAATGAAAGGAGCTGGCATCTCACTCTCTTTGAATCTTCTTTATCATGCTAAGAGGAGCAGGAAAAAGCAAAAAATTTCAGAATTGCACCTTGCAATGCGGAGAAATTACTGTTTGTGCATTTACAATATTCATTGATTTTTGCCATTGAAAAACGTCCAGAAATGATTGAAGCTACTGACTGAATGAAAGGAGCTGGCATCTCACTCTCTTTGAATCTTCTTTATCATGCTAAGAGGAGCAGGAAAAAGCAAAAAATTTCAGAATTGCACCTTGCAATGCGGAGAAATTACTGTTTGTGCATTTACAATATTCATTGATTTTTGCCATTGAAAAACATGTTATTCATATACCAGAAATGTTTGAAGCTCCTGACTGAATGAAAGGAGCTGGCACCTCACTCTCTTTGAATCTTCTTTATCATGCTAAGAGGAGCAGGAAAAAGCAAAAAATTTCAGAATTGCACCTTGCAATGCGGAGAAATTACTGTTTGTGCATTTACAATATTCATTGATTTTTGCCATTGAAAAACGTCCAGAAATGATTGAAGCTACTGACTGAATGAAAGGAGCTGTAATCTCACTCTCTTTGAATCTTCTTTATCATGCTAAGAGGAGCAGGAAAAAGCAAAAAATTTCAGAATTGCACCTTGCAATGCGGAGAAATTACTGTTTGTGCATTTACAATATTCATTGATTTTTGCCATTGAAAAATGTCCAGAAATGATTGAAGCTACTGACTGAATGAAAGGAGCTGGCATCTCACTCTCTTTGAATCTTCTTTATCATGCTAAGAGGAGCAGGAAAAAGCAAAAAATTTCAGAATTGCGCCTTGCAATGCGGAGAAATTACTGTTTGTGCATTTACAAAATTCATTGATTTTTGCCATTGAAAAACATCATGTTATTCATATGCCAGAAATGATTGAAGCTACTGACTGAAGGAAAGGAGCTGGCATCTCACTCTCTTTGAATCTTCTTTATCATGCTAAGAGGAGCAGGAAAAAGCAAAAAATTTCAGAATTGCACCTTGCAATGCGGAGAAATTACTGTTTGTGCATTTACAATATTCATTGATTTTTGCCATTGAAAAACGTCCAGAAATGATTGAAGCTACTGACTGAATGAAAGGAGCTGGCATCTCACTCTCTTTGAATCTTCTTTATCATGCTAAGAGGAGCAGGAAAAAGCAAAAAATTTCAGAATTGCACCTTGCAATGCGGAGAAATTACTGTTTGTGCATTTACAATATTCATTGATTTTTGCCATTGAAAAACGTCCAGAAATGATTGAAGCTACTGACTGAATGAAAGGAGCTGGCATCTCACTCTCTTTGAATCTTCTTTATCATGCTAAGAGGAGCAGGAAAAAGCAAAAAATTTCAGAATTGCACCTTGCAATGCGGAGAAATTACTGTTTGTGCATTTACAATATTCATTGATTTTTGCCATTGAAAAACATGTTATTCATATACCAGAAATGTTTGAAGCTCCTGACTGAATGAAAGGAGCTGGCACCTCACTCTCTTTGAATCTTCTTTATCATGCTGAGAGGAGCAGGAAAAAGCAAAAAATTTCAGAATTGCACCTTGCAATGCGGAGAAATTACTGTTTGTGCATTTACAATATTCATTGATTTTTGCCATTGAAAAACGTCCAGAAATGATTGAAGCTACTGACTGAATGAAAGGAGCTGTCATCTCACTCTCTTTGAATCTTCTTTATCATGCTAAGAGGAGCAGGAAAAAGCAAAAAATTTCAGAATTGCACCTTGCAATGCGGAGAAATTACTGTTTGTGCATTTACAATATTCATTGATTTTTGCCATTGAAAAATGTTCAGAAATGATTGAAGCTACTGACTGAATGAAAGGAGCTGGCATCTCACTCTCTTTGAATCTTCTTTATCATGCTAAGAGGAGCAGGAAAAAGCAAAAAATTTCAGAATTTCGCCTTGCAATGCGGAGAAATTACTGTTTGTGCATTTACAAAATTCATTGATTTTTGCCATTGAAAAACATCATGTTATTCATATGCCAGAAATGATTGAAGCTACTGACTAAAGGAAAGGAGCTGGCATCTCACTCTCTTTGAATCTTCTTTATCATGCTAAGAGGAGCAGGAAAAAGCAAAAAATTTCAGAATTGCGCCTTGCAATGCGGAGAAATTACTGTTTGTGCATTTACAAAATTCATTGATTTTTGCCATTGAAAAACATCATGTTATTCATATGCCAGAAATGATTGAAGCTACTGACTAAAGGAAAGGAGCTGGCATCTCACTCTCTTTGAATCTTCTTTATCATGCTAAGAGGAGCAGGAAAAAGCAAAAAATTTCAGAATTGCACCTTGCAATGCGGAGAAATTACTGTTTGTGCATTTACAATATTCATTGATTTTTGCGATTGAAAAACATCATGTTATTCATATACCAGAAATGATTGAAGCTACTGACTGAATGAAAGGAGCTGGCATCTCACTCTCTTTGAATCTTCTTTATCATGCTAAGAGGAGCAGGAAAAAGTAAAAAATTTCAGAATTGCACCTTGCAATGCGGAGAAATTACTGTTTGTGCATTTACAATATTCACTGATTTTTGCCATTGAAAAACGTCCAGAAATGATTGAAGCTACTGACTGAACTAAAGGAGCTGGCATCTCACTCTCTTTGAATCTTCTTTATCATGCTAAGAGGAGCAGGAAAAAGCAAAAAATTTCAGAATTGCACCTTGCAATGCGGAGAAATTACTGTTTGTGCATTTACAATATTCATTGATTTTTGCCATTGAAAAACATCATGTTATTCATATACCAGAAATGTTTGAAGCTACTGACTGAATGAAAGGAGCTGGTATCTCACTCTCTTTGAATCTTCTTCATAATGCTAAGAGGAGCAGGCCATTGAAAAGCGTCCAGAAATGATTGAAGCTACTGACTGAATGAAAGGAGCTGGCATCTCACTCTCTTTGAATCTTCTTTATCATGCTAAGAGGAGCAGGAAAAAGCAAAAAATTTCAGAATTGCACCTTGCAATGCGGAGAAATTACTGTTTGTGCATTTACAATATTCATTGATTTTTGCCATTGAAAAATGTCCAGAAATGATTGAAGGTACTGACTGAATGAAAGGAGCTGGCATCTCACTCTCTTTGAATCTTCTTTATCATGCTAAGAGGAGCAGGAAAAAGCAAAAAATTTCAGAATTGCACCTTGCAATGCGGAGAAATTACTGTTTGTGCATTTACAATATTCATTGATTTTTGCCATTGAAAAACGTCCAGAAATGATTGAAGCTACTGACTGAATGAAAGGAGCTGGCATCTCACTCTCTTTGAATCTTCTTTATCATGCTAAGAGGAGCAGGAAAAAGCAAAAAATTTCAGAATTGCACCTTGCAATGCGGAGAAATTACTGTTTGTGCATTTACAATATTCATTGATTTTTGCCATTGAAAAATTTCCAGAAATGATTGAAGCTACTGACTGAATGAAAGGAGCTGGCATCTCACTCTCTTTGAATCTTCTTTATCATGCTAAGAGGAGCAGGAAAAAGCAAAAAATTTCAGAATTGCGCCTTGCAATGCGGAGAAATTACTGTTTGTGCATTTACAAAATTCATTGATTTTTGCCATTGAAAAATATCATGTTATTCATATACCAGAAATGATTGATGTTTTTCAATGGCAAAAATCAATGAATATTGTAAATGCACAAACAGTAATTT
This sequence comes from Phyllobates terribilis, assembly GCF_046119375.1. Classification (NCBI taxonomy): domain Eukaryota; kingdom Metazoa; phylum Chordata; class Amphibia; order Anura; family Dendrobatidae; genus Phyllobates; species Phyllobates terribilis. Next base: position 89,559 of record NW_027364394.1, read on the forward strand.
CTCCGCATTGCAAGGTGCAATTCTGAAATTTTTTGCTTTTTCCTGCTAATCCTAGCATGATAAAGAAGATTCAAAGAGAGTGAGATGCCAGCTCCTTTCATTCAGTCAGTAGCTTCAAACATTTCTGGACGTTTTTCAATGGCAAAAATCAATGAATATTGTAAATGCACAAACAGTAATATCTCCACATTGCAAGGTGCAATTCTGAAATTTTTTGCTTTTTCCTGTTAATCCTAGCATGATAAAGAAGATTTAAAGAGAGTGAGATGCCAGCTCTTTCATTCAGTCAGTAGCTTCAAACATTTCTGGTATATGAAAAACATGTTTTTCAATGGCAAAAATCAATGAATATTGTAAATGCACAAACAGTAATATCTCCACATTGCAAGGTGCAATTCTGAAATTTTTTGCTTTTTCCTGCTAATCCTAGCATGATAAAGAAGATTCAAAGAGAGTGAGATGCCAGCTCCTTTCATTCAGTCAGTAGCTTCAAACATTTCTGGACGTTTTTCAATGGCAAAAATCAATGAATATTGTAAATGCACAAACAGTAATATCTCCACATTGCAAGGTGCAATTCTGAAATTTTTTGCTTTTTCCTGCTAATCCTAGCATGATAAAGAAGATTCAAAGAGAGTGAGATGCCAGCTCCTTTCATTCAGTCAGTAGCTTCAAACATTTCTGGACGTTTTTCAATGGCAAAAATCAATGAATATTGTAAATGCACAAACAGTAATATCTCCACATTGCAAGGTGCAATTCTGAAATTTTTTGCTTTTTCCTGTTAATCCTAGCATGATAAAGAAGATTCAAAGAGAGTGAGATGCCAGCTCCTTTCATTCAGTCAGTAGCTTCAAACATTTCTGGTATATGAAAAACATGTTTTTCAATGGCAAAAATCAATGAATATTGTAAATGCACAAACAGTAATATCTCCACATTGCAAGGTGCAATTCTGAAATTTTTTGTTTTTTCCTGTTAATCCTAGCATGATAAAGAAGATTCAAAGAGAGTGAGATGCCAGCTCCTTTCATTCAGTCAGTAGCTTCAAACATTTCTGGTATATGAAAAACATGTTTTTCAATGGCAAAAATCAATGAATATTGTAAATGCACAAACAGTAATATCTCCACATTGCAAGGTGCAATTCTGAAATTTTTTGCTTTTTCCTGCTAATCCTAGCATGATAAAGAAGATTCAAAGAGAGTGAGATGCCAGCTCCTTTCATTCAGTCAGTAGCTTCAAACATTTCTGGTATATGAAAAACATGTTTTTCAATGGCAAAAATCAATGAATATTGTAAATGCACAAACAGTAATATCTCCACATTGCAAGGTGCAATTCTGAAATTTTTTGCTTTTTCCTGCTAATCCTAGCATGATAAAGAAGATTCAAAGAGAGTGAGATGCCAGCTCCTTTCATTCAGTCAGTAGCTTCAAACATTTCTGGTATATGAAAAACATGTTTTTCAATGGCAAAAATCAATGAATATTGTAAATGAACAAACAGTAATATCTCCACATTGCAAGGTGCAATTCTGAAATTTTTTGCTTTTTCCTGCTAATCCTAGCATGATAAAGAAGATTCAAAGAGAGTGAGATGCCAGCTCCTTTCATTCAGTCAGTAGCTTCAAACATTTCTGGTATATGAAAAACATGTTTTTCAATGGCAAAAATCAATGAATATTGTAAATGCACAAACAGTAATATCTCCACATTGCAAGGTGCAATTCTGAAATTATTAGCTTTTTCCTGTTAATCCTAGCATGATAAAGAAGATTCAAAGAGAGTGAGATGCCAGCTCCTTTCATTCAGTCAGTAGCTTCAAACATTTCTGGACGTTTTTCAATGGCAAAAATCAATGAATATTGTAAATGCACAAACAGTAATATCTCCACATTGCAAGGTGCAATTCTGAAATTTTTTGCTTTTTCCTGTTAATCCTAGCATGATAAAGAAGATTCAAAGAGAGTGAGATACCAGCTCCTTTCATTCAGTCAGTAGCTTCAAACATTTCTGGTATATGAAAAACATGTTTTTCAATGGCAAAAATCAATGAATATTGTAAATGCACAAACAGTAATATCTCCACATTGCAAGGTGCAATTCTGAAATTTTTTGCTTTTTCCTGCTAATCCTAGCATGATAAAGAAGATTCAAAGAGAGTGAGATGCCAGCTAATTTCATTCAGTCAGTAGCTTCAAACATTTCTGGACGTTTTTCAATGGCAAAAATCAATGAATATTGTAAATGCACAAACAGTAATATCTCCACATTGCAAGGTGCAATTCTGAAATTTTTTGCTTTTTCCTGCTAATCCTAGCATGATAAAGAAGATTCAAAGAGAGTGAGATGCCAGCTCCTTTCATTCAGTCAGTAGCTTCAAACATTTCTTGTATATGAAAAACATGTTTTTCAATGGCAAAAATCAATGAATATTGTAAATGCATAAACAGTAATATCTCCACATTGCAAGGTGCAATTCTGAAATTTTTTGCTTTTTCCTGCTAATCCTAGCATGATAAAGAAGATTCAAAGAGAGTGAGATACCAGCTCCTTTCATTCAGTCAGTAGCTTCAAACATTTCTGGACGTTTTTCAATGGCAAAAATCAATGAATGTTGTAAATGCACAAACAGTAATATCTCCACATTGCAAGGTGCAATTCTGAAATTTTTTGCTTTTTCCTGTTAATCCTAGCATGATAAAGAAGATTCAAAGAGAGTGAGATGCCAGCTCCTTTCATTCAAGTCAGTAGCTTCAAACATTTCTGGTATATGAAAAACATGTTTTTCAATGGCAAAAATCAATGAATATTGTAAATGCACAAACAGTAATATCTCCACATTGCAAGGTGCAATTCTGAAATTTTTTGCTTTTTCCTGCTTATCCTAGCATGATAAAGAAGATTCAAAGAGAGTGAGATGCCAGCTCCTTTCATTCAGTCAGTAGCTTCAAACATTTCTGGTATATGAAAAACATGTTTTTCAATGGCAAAAATCAATGAATATTGTAAATGCACAAACAGTAATATCTCCACATTGCAAGGTGCAATTCTGAAATTTTTTTGCTTTTTCCTGCTAATCCTAGCATGATAAAGAAGATTCAAAGAGAGTGAGATGCCAGCTCCTTTCATTCAGTCAGTAGCTTCAAACATTTCTGGACGTTTTTCAATGGCAAAATCAATGAATATTGTAAATGCACAAACAGTAATATCTCCACATTGGAAGGTGCAATTCTGAAATTTTTTGCTTTTTCCTGCTAATCCTAGCATGATAAAGAAGATTCAAAGAGAGTGAGATGCCAGCTAATTTCATTCAGTCAGTAGCTTCAAACATTTCTGGACGTTTTTCAATGGCAAAAATCAATGAATATTGTAAATGCACAAACAGTAATATCTCCACATTGCAAGGTGCAATTCTGAAATTTTTTGCTTTTTCCTGCTAATCCTAGCATGATAAAGAAGATTCAAAGAGAGTGAGATGCCAGCTCCTTTCATTCAGTCAGTAGCTTCAAACATTTCTTGTATATGAAAAACATGTTTTTCAATGGCAAAAATCAATGAATATTGTAAATGCACAAACAGTAATATCTCCACATTGCAAGGTGCAATTCTGAAATTTTTTGCTTTTTCCTGCTAATCCTAGCATGATAAAGAAGATTCAAAGAGAGTGAGATACCAGCTCCTTTCATTCAGTCAGTAGCTTCAAACATTTCTGGACGTTTTTCAATGGCAAAAATCAATGAATATTGTAAATGCACAAACAGTAATATCTCCACATTGCAAGGTGCAATTCTGAAATTTTTTGCTTTTTCCTGTTAATCCTAGCATGATAAAGAAGATTCAAAGAGAGTGAGATGCCAGCTCCTTTCATTCAAGTCAGTAGCTTCAAACATTTCTGGTATATGAAAAACATGTTTTTCAATGGCAAAAATCAATGAATATTGTAAATGCACAAACAGTAATATCTCCACATTGCAAGGTGCAATTCTGAAATTTTTTGCTTTTTCCTGCTTATCCTAGCATGATAAAGAAGATTCAAAGAGAGTGAGATGCCAGCTCCTTTCATTCAGTCAGTAGCTTCAAACATTTCTGGTATATGAAAAACATGTTTTTCAATGGCAAAAATCAATGAATATTGTAAATGCACAAACAGTAATATCTCCACATTGCAAGGTGCAATTCTGAAATTTTTTTGCTTTTTCCTGCTAAACCTAGCATGATAAAGAAGATTTAAAGAGAGTGAGATGCCAGCTCCTTTCATTCAGTCAGTAGCTTCAAACATTTCTGGACGTTTTTCAATGGCAAAATCAATGAATATTGTAAATGCACAAACAGTAATATCTCCACATTGCAAGGTGCAATTCTGAAATTTTTTGCTTTTTCCTGTTAATCCTAGCATGATAAAGAAGATTCAAAGACAGTGAGATGCCAGCTGCTTTCATTCAGTCAGTAGCTTCAAACATTTCTGGTATATGAAAAACATGTTTTTCAATGGCAAAAATCAATGAATATTGTAAATGCACAAACAGTAATATCTCCACATTGCAAGGTGCAATTCTGAAATTTTTTGCTTTTTCCTGCTAATCCTAGCATGATAAAGAAGATTCAAAGAGAGTGAGATGCCAGCTCCTTTCATTCCGTCAGTAGCTTCAAACATTTCTGGTATATGAAAAACATGTTTTTCAATGGCAAAAATCAATGAATATGGTAAATGCACAAACAGTAATATCTCCACATTGCAAGGTGCAATTCTGAAATTTTTTGCTTTTTCCTGCTAATCCTAGCATGATAAAGAAGATTCAAAGAGAGTGAGATGCCAGCTCCTTTCATTCAGTCAGTAGCTTCAAACATTTCTGGACGTTTTTCAATGGCAAAAATCAATGAATATTGTAAATGCACAAACAGTAATATCTCCACATTGCAAGGTGCAATTCTGAAATTTTTTGCTTTTTCCTGCTAATCCTAGCATGATAAAGAAGATTCAAAGAGAGTGAGATGCCAGCTCCTTTCATTCAGTCAGTAGCTTCAAACATTTCTTGTATATGAAAAACATGTTTTTCAATGGCAAAAATCAATGAATATTGTAAATGCACAAACAGCAATATCTCCACATTGCAAGGTGCAATTCTGAAATTTTTTGCTTTTTCCTGCTAATCCTAGCATGATAAAGAAGATTCAAAGAGAGTGAGATGCCAGCTCCTTTCATTCAGTCAGTAGCTTCAAACATTTCTGGACGTTTTTCAATGGCAAAAATCAATGAATATTGTAAATGCACAAACAGTAATATCTCCACATTGCAAGGTGCAATTCTGAAATTTTTTGCTTTTTCCTGTTAATCCTAGCATGATAAAGAAGATTCAAAGAGAGTGAGATGCCAGCTCCTTTCATTCAGTCAGTAGCTTCAAACATTTCTGGTATATGAAAAACATGTTTTTCAATGGCAAAAATCAATGAATATTGTAAATGCACAAACAGTAATATCTCCACATTGCAAGGTGCAATTCTGAAATTTTTTGCTTTTTCCTGCTAATCCTAGCATGATAAAGAAGATTCAAAGAGAGTGAGATGCCAGCTCCTTTCATTCAGTCAGTAGCTTCAAACATTTCTGGTATATGAAAAACATGTTTTTCAATGGCAAAAATCAATGAATATTGTAAATGCACAAACAGTAATATCTCCACATTGCAAGGTGCAATTCTGAAATTTTTTGCTTTTTCCTGCTTATCCTAGCATGATAAAGAAGATTCAAAGAGAGTGAGATGCCAGCTCCTTTCATTCAGTCAGTAGCTTCAAACATTTCTGGTATATGAAAAACATGTTTTTCAATGGCAAAAATCAATGAATATTGTAAATGCACAAACAGTAATATCTCCACATTGCAAGGTGCAATTCTGAAATTTTTTTGCTTTTTCCTGCTAAACCTAGCATGATAAAGAAGATTTAAAGAGAGTGAGATGCCAGCTCCTTTCATTCAGTCAGTAGCTTCAAACATTTCTGGACGTTTTTCAATGGCAAAATCAATGAATATTGTAAATGCACAAACAGTAATATCTCCACATTGCAAGGTGCAATTCTGAAATTTTTTGCTTTTTCCTGTTAATCCTAGCATGATAAAGAAGATTCAAAGACAGTGAGATGCCAGCTCCTTTCATTCAGTCAGTAGCTTCAAACATTTCTGGTATATGAAAAACATGTTTTTCAATGGCAAAAATCAATGAATATTGTAAATGCACAAACAGTAATATCTCCACATTGCAAGGTGCAATTCTGAAATTTTTTGCTTTTTCCTGCTAATCCTAGCATGATAAAGAAGATTCAAAGAGAGTGAGATGCCAGCTCCTTTCATTCAGTCAGTAGCTTCAAACATTTCTTGTTTATGAAAAACATGTTTTTCAATGGCAAAAATCAATGAATATTGTAAATGCACAAACAGCAATATCTCCACATTGCAAGGTGCAATTCTGAAATTTTTTGCTTTTTCCTGCTAATCCTAGCATGATAAAGAAGATTCAAAGAGAGTGAGATGCCAGCTCCTTTCATTCAGTCAGTAGCTTCAAACATTTCTGGACGTTTTTCAATGGCAAAAATCAATGAATATTGTAAATGCACAAACAGTAATATCTCCACATTGCAAGGTGCAATTCTGAAATTTTTTGCTTTTTCCTGTTAATCCTAGCATGATAAAGAAGATTCAAAGAGAGTGAGATGCCAGCTCCTTTCATTCAGTCAGTAGCTTCAAACATTTCTGGTATATGAAAAACATGTTTTTCAATGGCAAAAATCAATGAATATTGTAAATGCACAAACAGTAATATCTCCACATTGCAAGGTGCAATTCTGAAATTTTTTGCTTTTTCCTGCTAATCCTAGCATGATAAAGAAGATTCAAAGAGAGTGAGATGCCAGCTCCTTTCATTCAGTCAGTAGCTTCAAACATTTCTGGTATATGAAAAACATGTTTTTCAATGGCAAAAATCAATGAATATTGTAAATGCACAAACAGTAATATCTCCACATTGCAAGGTGCAATTCTGAAATTTTTTGCTTTTTCCTGCTAATCCAAGCATGATAAAGAAGATTCAAAGAGAGTGAGATGCCAGCTCCTTTCATTCAGTCAGTAGCTTCAAACATTTCTGGTATATGAATAACATGATGTTTTTCAATGGCAAAAATCAATGAATATTGTAAATGCACAAACAGTAATTTCTCCGCATTGCAAGGTGCAATTCTGAAATTTTTTGCTTTTTCCTGCTCCTCTTAGCATGATAAAGAAGATTCAAAGAGAGTGAGATGCCAGCTCCTTTCATTCAGTCAGTAGCTTCAAACATTTCTGGTATATGAATAACATGATGTTTTTCAATGGCAAAAATCAATGAATATTGTAAATGCACAAACAGTAATTTCTCCGCATTGCAAGGTGCAATTCTGAAATTTTTTGCTTTTTCCTGCTCCTCTTAGCATGATAAAGACGATTCAAAGAGAGTGAGATGCCAGCTCCTTTCATTCAGTCAGTAGCTTCAATCATTTCTGGACGTTTTTCAATGGCAAAAATCAATGAATATTGTAAATGCACAAACAGTAATTTCTCCGCATTGCAAGGTGCAATTCTGAAATTTTTTGCTTTTTCCTGCTCCTCTTAGCATGATAAAGAAAATTCAGAGTGAGATGCCAGCTGCTTTCATTCAGTCAGTAGCTTCAATCATTTCTGGACGTTTTTCAATGGCAAAAATCAATGAATATTGTAAATGCACAAACAGTAATATCTCCACAGTGCAAGGTGCAATTCTGAAATTTTTTGCTTTTTCCTGTTAATCCTAGCATGATAAAGAAGATTCAAAGAGAGTGAGATGCCAGCTCCTTTCATTCAGTCAGTAGCTTCAAACATTTCTGGTATATGAAAAACATGTTTTTCAATGGCAAAAATCAATGAATATTGTAAATGCACAAACAGTAATATCTCCACATTGCAAGGTGCAATTCTGAAATTTTTTGCTTTTTCCTGCTAATCCAAGCATGATAAAGAAGATTCAAAGAGAGTGAGATGCCAGCTCCTTTCATTCAGTCAGTAGCTTCAAACATTTCTGGTATATGAATAACATGATGTTTTTCAATGGCAAAAATCAATGAATATTGTAAATGCACAAACAGTAATTTCTCCGCATTGCAAGGTGCAATTCTGAAATTTTTTGCTTTTTCCTGCTCCTCTTAGCATGATAAAGAAGATTCAAAGAGAGTGAGATGCCAGCTCCTTTCATTCAGTCAGTAGCTTCAAACATTTCTGGTATATGAATAACATGATGTTTTTCAATGGCAAAAATCAATGAATATTGTAAATGCACAAACAGTAATTTCTCCGCATTGCAAGGTGCAATTCTGAAATTTTTTGCTTTTTCCTGCTCCTCTTAGCATGATAAAGACGATTCAAAGAGAGTGAGATGCCAGCTCCTTTCATTCAGTCAGTAGCTTCAATCATTTCTGGACGTTTTTCAATGGCAAAAATCAATGAATATTGTAAATGCACAAACAGTAATTTCTCCGCATTGCAAGGTGCAATTCTGAAATTTTTTGCTTTTTCCTGCTCCTCTTAGCATGATAAAGAAAATTCAGAGTGAGATGCCAGCTGCTTTCATTCAGTCAGTAGCTTCAATCATTTCTGGACGTTTTTCAATGGCAAAAATCAATGAATATTGTAAATGCACAAACAGTAATTTCTCCGCATTGCAAGGTGCAATTCTGAAATTTTTTGCTTTTTCCTGCTCCTCTTAGCATGATAAAGAAGATTCAAAGAGAGTGAGATGCCAGCTCCTTTCATTCAGTCAGTAGCTTCAAACATTTCTGGTATATGAATAACATGATGTTTTTCAATGGCAAAAATCAATGAATATTGTAAATGCACAAACAGTAATTTCTCCGCATTGCAAGGTGCAATTCTGAAATTTTTTGCTTTTTCCTGCTCCTCTTAGCATGATAAAGAAGATTCAAAGAGAGTGAGATGCCAGCTCCTTTCGTTCAGTCAGTAGCTTCAATCATTTCTGGACGTTTTTCAAAGGCAAAAATCATTGAATATTGTAAATGCACAAACAGTAATTTCTCCGCATTGCAAGGTGCAATTCTGAAATTTTTTACTTTTTCCTGCTCCTCTTAGCATGATAAAGAAGATTCAAAGAGAGTGAGATGCCAGCTCCTTTCATTCAGTCAGTAGCTTCAATCATTTCTGGTATATGAATAACATGATGTTTTTCAATGGCAAAAATCAATGAATATTGTAAATGCACAAACAGTAATTTCTCCGCATTGCAAGGTGCAATTCTGAAATTTTTTGCTTTTTCCTGCTCCTCTTAGCATAATAAAGAAGATTCAAAGAAAGTGAGATGCCAGCTCCTTTCATTCAGTCAGTAGCTTCAATCATTTCTGGACGTTTTTCAATGGCAAACATCAATGAATATTGTAAATGCACAAACAGTAATTTCTCCGCATTGCAAGGTGCAATTCTGAAATTTTTTGCTTTTTCCTGCTCCTCTTAGCATGATAAACAAGATTCAAAGAGAGTGAGATGCCAGCTCCTTTCATTCAGTCAGTAGCTTCAATCATTTCTGGACGTTTTTCAATGGCAAAAATCAATGAATATTGTAAATGCACAAACAGTAATTTCTCCGCATTGCAAGGTGCAATTCTGAAATTTTTTACTTTTTCCTGCTCCTCTTAGCATGATAAAGAAGATTCAAAGAGAGTGAGATGCCAGCTCCTTTCATTCAGTCAGTAGCTTCAAACATTCCTGGTATATGAATAACATAATGTTTTTCAATGGCAAAAATCAATGAATATTGTAAATGCACAAACAGTAATTTCTCCGCATTGCAAGGTGCAATTCTGAAATTTTTTGCTTTTTCCTGCTCCTCTTAGCATGATAAAGAAGATTCAAAGAGAGTGAGATGCCAGCTCCTTTCATTCAGTCAGTAGCTTCAATCATTTCTGGACGTTTTTCAATTGCAAAAATCAATGAATATTGTAAATGCACAAACAGTAATTTCTCCGCATTGCAAGGTGCAATTCTGAAATTTTTTGCTTTTTCCTGCTCCTCTTAGCATGATAAAGAAGATTCAAAGAGAGTGAGATGCCAGCTCCTTTCATTCAGTCAGTAGCTTCAAACATTTCTGGTATATGAATAACATGATGTTTTTCAATGGCAAAAATCAATGAATATTGTAAATGCACAAACAGTAATTTCTCCGCATTGCAAGGTGCAATTCTGAAATTTTTTGCTTTTTCCTGCTCCTCTTAGCATGATAAAGAAGATTCAAAGAGAGTGAGATGCCAGCTCCTTTCATTCAGTCAGTAGCATCAATCATTTCTGGTATATGAATAACATGATGTTTTTCAATGGCAAAAATCAATGAATATTGTAAATGCACAAACAGTAATTTCTCCGCATTGCAAGGTGCAATTCTGAAATTTTTTGCTTTTTCCTGCTCCTCTTAGCATGATAAAGAAGATTCAAAGAGAGTGAGATGCCAGCTCCTTTCGTTCAGTCAGTAGCTTCAATCATTTCTGGACATTTTTCAAAGGCAAAAATCATTGAATATTGTAAATGCACAAACAGTAATTTCTCCGCATTGCAAGGTGCAATTCTGAAATTTTTTACTTTTTCCTGCTCCTCTTAGCATGATAAAGAAGATTCAAGGAGAGTGAGATGCCAGCTCCTTTCATTCAGTCAGTAGCTTCAATCATTTCTGGTATATGAATAACATGATGTTTTTCAATGGCAAAAATCAATGAATATTGTAAATGCACAAACAGTAATTTCTCCGCATTGCAAGGTGCAATTCTGAAGTTTTTTGCTTTTTCCTGCTCCTCTTAGCATGATAAAGAAGATTCAAAGAGAGTGAGATGCCAGCTCCTTTCATTCAGTCAGTAGCTTCAATCATTTCTGGACGTTTTTCAATGGCAAAAATCATTGAATATTGTAAATGCACAAACAGTAATTTCTCCGCATTGCAAGGTGCAATTCTGAAATTTTTTACTTTTTCCTGCTCCTCTTAGCATGATAAAGAAGATTCAAAGAGAGTGAGATGCCAGCTCCTTTCATTCAGTCAGTAGCTTCAATCATTTCTGGTATATGAATAACATGATGTTTTTCAATGTCAAAAATCAATGAATATTGTAAATGCACAAACAGTAATTTCTCCGCATTGCAAGGTGCAATTATGAAATTTTTTGCTTTTTCCTGCTCCTCTTAGCATGATAAAGAAGATTCAAAGAGAGTGAGATGCCAGCTCCTTTCATTCAGTCAGTAGCTTCAATCATTTCTGGACGTTTTTCAATGGCAAAAATCAATGAATATTGTAAATGCACAAACAGTAATTTCTCCGCATTGCAAGGTGCAATTCTGAAATTTTTTGCTTTTTCCTGCTCCTCTTAGCATGATAAAGAAAATTCAGAGTGAGATGCCAGCTCCTTTCATTCAGTCAGTAGCTTCAATCATTTCTGGACGTTTTTCAATGGCAAAAATCAATGAATATTGTAAATGCACAAACAGTAATTTCTCCGCATTGCAAGGTGCAATTCTGAAATTTTTTGCTTTTTCCTGCTCCTCTTAGCATGATAAAGAAGATTCAAAGAGATTGAGTTGCCAGCTCCTTTCATTCAGTCAGTAGCTTCAAACATTTCTGGTATATGAATAACATGATGTTTTTCAGTGGCAAAAATCAATGAATATTGTAAATGCACAAACAGTAATTTCTCCGCATTGCAAGGTGCAATTCTGAAGTTTTTTGCTTTTTCCTGCTCCTCTTAGCATGATAAAGAAGATTCAAAGAGAGTGAGATGCCAGCTCCTTTCATTCAGTCAGTAGCTTCAATCATTTCTGGACGTTTTTCAATGGCAAAAATCATTGAATATTGTAAATGCACAAACAGTAATTTCTCCGCATTGCAAGGTGCAATTCTGAAATTTTTTACTTTTTCCTGCTCCTCTTAGCATGATAAAGAAGATTCAAAGAGAGTGAGATGCCAGCTCCTTTCATTCAGTCAGTAGCTTCAATCATTTCTGGTATATGAATAACATGATGTTTTTCAATGGCAAAAATCAATGAATATTGTAAATGCACAAACAGTAATTTCTCCGCATTGCAAGGTGCAATTCTGAAATTTTTTGCTTTTTCCTGCTCCTCTTAGCATAATAAAGAAGATTCAAAGAAAGTGAGATGCCAGCTCCTTTCATTCAGTCAGTAGCTTCAATCATTTCAGGACGTTTTTTCAATGGCAAACATCAATGAATATTGTAAATGCACAAACAGTAATTTCTCCGCATTGCAAGGTGCAATTCTGAAATTTTTTGCTTTTTCCTGCTCCTCTTAGCATGATAAACAAGATTCAAAGAGAGTGAGATGCCAGCTCCTTTCATTCAGTCAGTAGCTTCAATCATTTCTGGACGTTTTTCAATGGCAAAAATCAATGAATATTGTAAATGCACAAACAGTAATTTCTCCGCATTGCAAGGTGCAATTCTGAAATTTTTTACTTTTTCCTGCTCCTCTTAGCATGATAAAGAAGATTCAAAGAGAGTGAGATGCCAGCTCCTTTCATTCAGTCAGTAGCTTCAAACATTCCTGGTATATGAATAACATAATGTTTTTCAATGGCAAAAATCAATGAATATTGTAAATGCACAAACAGTAATTTCTCCGCATTGCAAGGTGCAATTCTGAAATTTTTTGCTTTTTCCTGCTCCTCTTAGCATGATAAAGAAGATTCAAAGAGAGTGAGATGCCAGCTCCTTTCATTCAGTCAGTAGCTTCAATCATTTCTGGACGTTTTTCAATTGCAAAAATCAATGAATATTGTAAATGCACAAACAGTAATTTCTCCGCATTGCAAGGTGCAATTCTGAAATTTTTTGCTTTTTCCTGCTCCTCTTAGCATGATAAAGAAGATTCAAAGAGAGTGAGATGCCAGCTCCTTTCATTCAGTCAGTAGCTTCAAACATTTCTGGTATATGAATAACATGATGTTTTTCAATGGCAAAAATCAATGAATATTGTAAATGCACAAACAGTAATTTCTCCGCATTGCAAGGTGCAATTCTGAAATTTTTTGCTTTTTCCTGCTCCTCTTAGCATGATAAAGAAGATTCAAAGAGAGTGAGATGCCAGCTCCTTTCATTCAGTCAGTAGCATCAATCATTTCTGGTATATGAATAACATGATGTTTTTCAATGGCAAAAATCAATGAATATTGTAAATGCACAAACAGTAATTTCTCCGCATTGCAAGGTGCAATTCTGAAATTTTTTGCTTTTTCCTGCTCCTCTTAGCATGATAAAGAAGATTCAAAGAGAGTGAGATGCCAGCTCCTTTCGTTCAGTCAGTAGCTTCAATCATTTCTGGACATTTTTCAAAGGCAAAAATCATTGAATATTGTAAATGCACAAACAGTAATTTCTCCGCATTGCAAGGTGCAATTCTGAAATTTTTTACTTTTTCCTGCTCCTCTTAGCATGATAAAGAAGATTCAAGGAGAGTGAGATGCCAGCTCCTTTCATTCAGTCAGTAGCTTCAATCATTTCTGGTATATGAATAACATGATGTTTTTCAATGGCAAAAATCAATGAATATTGTAAATGCACAAACAGTAATTTCTCCGCATTGCAAGGTGCAATTCTGAAATTTTTTGCTTTTTCCTTCTCCTCTTAGCATGATAAAGAAGATTCAAAGAGAGTGAGATGCCAGCTCCTTTCATTCAGTCAGTAGCTTCAATCATTTCTGGACGTTTTTCAATGGCAAAAATCATTGAATATTGTAAATGCACAAACAGTAATTTCTCCGCATTGCAAGGTGCAATTCTGAAATTTTTTACTTTTTCCTGCTCCTCTTAGCATGATAAAGAAGATTCAAAGAGAGTGAGATGCCAGCTCCTTTCATTCAGTCAGTAGCTTCAATCATTTCTGGTATATGAATAACATGATGTTTTTCAATGGCAAAAATCAATGAATATTGTAAATGCACAAACAGTAATTTCTCCGCATTGCAAGGTGCAATTCTGAAATTTTTTGCTTTTTCCTGCTCCTCTTAGCATGATAAACAAGATTAAAAGAGAGTGAGATGCCAGCTCCTTTCATTCAGTCAGTAGCTTCAATCATTTCTGGACGTTTTTCAATGGCAAAAATCAATGAATATTGTAAATGCACAAACAGTAATTTCTCCGCATTGCAAGGTGCAATTCTGAAATTTTTTGCTTTTTCCTGCTCCTCTTAGCATGATAAAGAAGATTCAAAGAGAGTGAGATGCCAGCTCCTTTCATTCAGTCAGTAGCTTCAAACATTCCTGGTATATGAATAACATGATGTTTTTCAATGGCAAAAATCAATGAATATTGTAAATGCACAAACAGTAATTTCTCCGCATTGCAAGGTGCAATTCTGAAATTTTTTGCTTTTTCCTGCTCCTCTTAGCATGATAAAGAAGATTCAAAGAGAGTGAGATGCCAGCTCCTTTCATTCAGTCAGCAGCTTCAATCATTTCTGGACGTTTTTCAATTGCAAAAATCAATGAATATTGTAAATGCACAAACAGTAATTTCTCCGCATTGCAAGGTGCAACTCTGAAATTTTTTGCTTTTTCCTGCTCCTCTTAGCATGATAAAGAAGATTCAAAGAGAGTGAGATGCCAGCTCCTTTCATTCAGTCAGTAGCTTCAATCATTTCTGGTATATGAATAACGTGATGTTTTTCAATGGCAAAAATCAATGAATATTGTAAATGCACAAACAGTAATTTCTCCGCATTGCAAGGTGCAATTCTGAAATTTTTTGCTTTTTCCTGCTCCTCTTAGCATGATAAAGAAGATTCAAAGAGAGTGAGATGCCAGCTCCTTTCATTCAGTCAGTAGCTTCAAACATTTCTGGTATATGAATAACATGATGTTTTTCAATGGCAAAAATCAATGAATATTGTAAATGCACAAACAGTAATTTCTCTGCATTGCAAGGTGCAATTCTGAAATTTTTTGCTTTTTCCTGCTCCTCTTAGCATGATAAAGAAGATTCAAGGAGAGTGAGATGCCAACTCCTTTCATTCAGTCAGTAGCTTCAAACATTTCTGGTATATGAATAACATGATGTTTTTCAATGGCAAAAATCAATGAATATTGTAAATGCACAAACAGTAATTTCTCCGCATTGCAAGGTGCAATTCTGAAATTTTTTGCTTTATCCTGCTCCTCTTAGCATGATAAAGAAGATTCAAAGAGAGTGAGATGCCAGCTCCTTTCATTCAGTCAGTAGCTTCAATCATTTCTGGACGTTTTTCAATGGCAAAAATCATTGAATATTGTAAATGCACAAACAGTAATTTCTCCGCATTGCAAGGTGCAATTCTGAAATTTTTTACTTTTTCCTGCTCCTCTTAGCATGATAAAGAAGATTCAAAGAGAGTGAGATGCCAGCTCCTTTCATTCAGTCAGTAGCTTCAATCATTTCTGGTATATGAATAACATGATGTTTTTCAATGGCAAAAATCAATGAATATTGTAAATGCACAAACAGTAATTTCTCCGCATTGCAAGGTGCAATTCTGAGATTTTTTGCTTTTTCCTGCTCCTCTTAGCATGATAAAGAAGATTCAAAGAGAGTGAGATGCCAGCTCCTTTCATTCAGTCAGTAGCTTCAATCATTTCTGGACGTTTTTCAATGGCAAAAATCAATGAATATTCTAAATGCACAAACAGTAATTTCTCCGCATTGCAAGGTGCAATTCTGAAATTTTTTGCTTTTTCCTGCTCCTCTTAGCATGATAAACAAGATTCAAAGAGAGTGAGATGCCAGCTCCTTTCATTCAGTCAGTAGCTTCAATCATTTCTGGACGTTTTTCAATGGCAAAAATCAATGAATATTGTAAATGCACAAACAGTAATTTCTCCGCATTGCAAGGTGCAATTCTGAAATTTTTTGCTTTTTCCTGCTCCTCTTAGCATGATAAAGAAGATTCAAAGAGAGTGAGAAGCCAGCTCCTTTCATTCAGTCAGTAGCTTCAATCATTTCTGGACGTTTTTCAATTGCAAAAATCAATGAATATTGTAAATGCACAAACAGTAATTTCTCCGCATTGCAAGGTGCAATTCTGAAATTTTTTGCTTTTTCCTGCTCCTCTTAGCATGATAAAGAAGATTCAAAGAGAGTGAGATGCCAGCTCCTTTCATTCAGTCAGTAGCTTCAATCATTTCTGGTATATGAATAACATGATGTTTTTCAATGGCAAAAATCAATGAATATTGTAAATGCACAAACAGTAATTTCTCCGCATTGCAAGGTGCAATTCTGAAATTTTTTGCTTTTTCCTGCTCCTCTTAGCATGATAAAGAAGATTCAAAGAGAGTGAGATGCCAGCTCCTTTCATTCAGTCAGTAGCTTCAATCATTTCTGGACGTTTTTCAATGGCAAAAATCAATGAATATTGTAAATGCACAAACAGTAATTTCTCCGCATTGCAAGGTGCAATTCTGAAATTTTTTGCTTTTTCCTGCTCCTCTTAGCATGATAAAGAAGATTCAAAGAGAGTGAGATGCCAGCTCCTTTCATTCAGTCAGTAGCTTCAATCATTTCTGGACGTTTTTCAATGGCAAACATCAATGAATATTGTAAATGCACAAACAGTAATTTCTCCGCATTGCAAGGTGCAATTCTGAAATTTTTTGCTTTTTCCTGCTCCTCTTAGCATGATAAACAAGATTCAAAGAGAGTGAGATGCCAGCTCCTTTCATTCAGTCAGTAGCTTCAATCATTTCTGGACGTTTTTCAATGGCAAAAATCAATGAATATTGTAAATGCACAAACAGTAATTTCTCCGCATTGCAAGGTGCAATTCTGAAATTTTTTACTTTTTCCTGCTCCTCTTAGCATGATAAAGAAGATTCAAAGAGAGTGAGATGCCAGCTCCTTTCATTCAGTCAGTAGCTTCAAACATTCCTGGTATATGAATAACAATGTTTTTCAATGGCAAAAATCAATGAATATTGTAAATGCACAAACAGTAATTTCTCCGCATTGCAAGGTGCAATTCTGAAATTTTTTGCTTTTTCCTGCTCCTCTTAGCATGATAAAGAAGATTCAAAGAGAGTGAGATGCCAGCTCCTTTCATTCAGTCAGTAGCTTCAATCATTTCTGGACGTTTTTCAATTGCAAAAATCAATGAATATTGTAAATGCACAAACAGTAATTTCTCCGCATTGCAAGGTGCAATTCTGAAATTTTTTGCTTTTTCCTGCTCCTCTTAGCATGATAAAGAAGATTCAAAGAGAGTGAGATGCCAGCTCCTTTCATTCAGTCAGTAGCTTCAAACATTTCTGGTATATGAATAACATGATGTTTTTCAATGGCAAAAATCAATGAATATTGTAAATGCACAAACAGTAATTTCTCCGCATTGCAAGGTGCAATTCTGAAATTTTTTGCTTTTTCCTGCTCCTCTTAGCATGATAAAGAAGATTCAAAGAGAGTGAGATGCCAGCTCCTTTCATTCAGTCAGTAGCATCAATCATTTCTGGTATATGAATAACATGATGTTTTTCAATGGCAAAAATCAATGAATATTGTAAATGCACAAACAGTAATTTCTCCGCATTGCAAGGTGCAATTCTGAAATTTTTTGCTTTTTCCTGCTCCTCTTAGCATGATAAAGAAGATTCAAAGAGAGTGAGATGCCAGCTCCTTTCGTTCAGTCAGTAGCTTCAATCATTTCTGGACGTTTTTCAAAGGCAAAAATCATTGAATATT
Organism: Phyllobates terribilis; assembly: GCF_046119375.1. NCBI lineage: Eukaryota > Metazoa > Chordata > Amphibia > Anura > Dendrobatidae > Phyllobates > Phyllobates terribilis. The sequence goes on from NW_027364394.1 coordinate 107,326, forward strand.
GTAAATGCACAAACAGTAATTTCTCCGCATTGCAAGGTGCAATTCTGAAATTTTTTACTTTTTCCTGCTCCTCTTAGCATGATAAAGAAGATTCAAAGAGAGTGAGATGCCAGCTCCTTTCATTCAGTCAGTAGCTTCAATCATTTCTGGTATATGAATAACATGATGTTTTTCAATGGCAAAAATCAATGAATATTGTAAATGCACAAACAGTAATTTCTCCGCATTGCAAGGTGCAATTCTGAAATTTTTTGCTTTTTCCTGCTCCTCTTAGCATGATAAAGAAGATTCAAAGAGAGTGAGATGCCAGCTCCTTTCATTCAGTCAGTAGCTTCAATCATTTCTGGACGTTTTTCAATGGCAAAAATCATTGAATATTGTAAATGCACAAACAGTAATTTCTCCGCATTGCAAGGTGCAATTCTGAAATTTTTTACTTTTTCCTGCTCCTCTTAGCATGATAAAGAAGATTCAAAGAGAGTGAGATGCCAGCTCCTTTCATTCAGTCAGTAGCTTCAATCATTTCTGGTATATGAATAACATGATGTTTTTCAATGGCAAAAATCAATGAATATTGTAAATGCACAAACAGTAATTTCTCCGCATTGCAAGGTGCAATTCTGAAATTTTTTGCTTTTTCCTGCTCCTCTTAGCATGATAAAGAAGATTCAAAGAGAGTGAGATGCCAGCTCCTTTCATTCAGTCAGTAGCTTCAATCATTTCTGGACGTTTTTCAATGGCAAAAATCAATGAATATTGTAAATGCACAAACAGTAATTTCTCCGCATTGCAAGGTGCAATTCTGAAATTTTTTGCTTTTTCCTGCTCCTCTTAGCATGATAAACAAGATTAAAAGAGAGTGAGATGCCAGCTCCTTTCATTCAGTCAGTAGCTTCAATCATTTCTGGACGTTTTTCAATGGCAAAAATCAATGAATATTGTAAATGCACAAACAGTAATTTCTCCGCATTGCAAGGTGCAATTCTGAAATTTTTTGCTTTTTCCTGCTCCTCTTAGCATGATAAAGAAGATTCAAAGAGAGTGAGATGCCAGCTCCTTTCATTCAGTCAGTAGCTTCAAACATTCCTGGTATATGAATAACATGATGTTTTTCAATGGCAAAAATCAATGAATATTGTAAATGCACAAACAGTAATTTCTCCGCATTGCAAGGTGCAATTCTGAAATTTTTTGCTTTTTCCTGCTCCTCTTAGCATGATAAAGAAGATTCAAAGAGAGTGAGATGCCAGCTCCTTTCATTCAGTCAGTAGCTTCAATCATTTCTGGACGTTTTTCAATTGCAAAAATCAATGAATATTGTAAATGCACAAACAGTAATTTCTCCGCATTGCAAGGTGCAACTCTGAAATTTTTTGCTTTTTCCTGCTCCTCTTAGCATGATAAAGAAGATTCAAAGAGAGTGAGATGCCAGCTCCTTTCATTCAGTCAGTAGCTTCAATCATTTCTGGTATATGAATAACGTGATGTTTTTCAATGGCAAAAATCAATGAATATTGTAAATGCACAAACAGTAATTTCTCCGCATTGCAAGGTGCAATTCGGAAATTTTTTGCTTTATCCTGCTCCTCTTAGCATGATAAAGAAGATTCAAAGAGAGTGAGATGCCAGCTCCTTTCATTCAGTCAGTAGCTTCAATCATTTCTGGACGTTTTTCAATGGCAAAAATCATTGAATATTGTAAATGCACAAACAGTAATTTCTCCGCATTGCAAGGTGCAATTCTGAAATTTTTTACTTTTTCCTGCTCCTCTTAGCATGATAAAGAAGATTCAAAGAGAGTGAGATGCCAGCTCCTTTCATTCAGTCAGTAGCTTCAATCATTTCTGGTATATGAATAACATGATGTTTTTCAATGGCAAAAATCAATGAATATTGTAAATGCACAAACAGTAATTTCTCCGCATTGCAAGGTGCAATTCTGAGATTTTTTGCTTTTTCCTGCTCCTCTTAGCATGATAAAGAAGATTCAAAGAGAGTGAGATGCCAGCTCCTTTCATTCAGTCAGTAGCTTCAATCATTTCTGGACGTTTTTCAATGGCAAAAATCAATGAATATTCTAAATGCACAAACAGTAATTTCTCCGCATTGCAAGGTGCAATTCTGAAATTTTTTGCTTTTTCCTGCTCCTCTTAGCATGATAAACAAGATTCAAAGAGAGTGAGATGCCAGCTCCTTTCATTCAGTCAGTAGCTTCAATCATTTCTGGACGTTTTTCAATGGCAAAAATCAATGAATATTGTAAATGCACAAACAGTAATTTCTCCGCATTGCAAGGTGCAATTCTGAAATTTTTTGCTTTTTCCTGCTCCTCTTAGCATGATAAAGAAGATTCAAAGAGAGTGAGAAGCCAGCTCCTTTCATTCAGTCAGTAGCTTCAATCATTTCTGGACGTTTTTCAATTGCAAAAATCAATGAATATTGTAAATGCACAAACAGTAATTTCTCCGCATTGCAAGGTGCAATTCTGAAATTTTTTGCTTTTTCCTGCTCCTCTTAGCATGATAAAGAAGATTCAAAGAGAGTGAGATGCCAGCTCCTTTCATTCAGTCAGTAGCTTCAAACATTTCTGGTATATGAATAACATGATGTTTTTCAATGGCAAAAATCAATGAATATTGTAAATGCACAAACAGTAATTTCTCCGCATTGCAAGGTGCAATTCTGAAATTTTTTGCTTTTTCCTGCTCCTCTAAGCATGATAAAGAAGATTCAAGGAGAGTGAGATGCCAGCTCCTTTCATTCAGTCAGTAGCTTCAAACATTTCTGGTATATGAATAACATGATGTTTTTCAATGGCAAAAATCAATGAATATTGTAAATGCACAAACAGTAATTTCTCCGCATTGCAAGGTGCAATTCTGAAATTTTTTGCTTTATCCTGCTCCTCTTAGCATGATAAAGAAGATTCAAAGAGAGTGAGATGCCAGCTCCTTTCATTCAGTCAGTAGCTTCAATCATTTCTGGACGTTTTTCAATGGCAAAAATCATTGAATATTGTAAATGCACAAACAGTAATTTCTCCGCATTGCAAGGTGCAATTCTGAAATTTTTTACTTTTTCCTGCTCCTCTTAGCATGATAAAGAAGATTCAAAGAGAGTGAGATGCCAGCTCCTTTCATTCAGTCAGTAGCTTCAATCATTTCTGGTATATGAATAACATGATGTTTTTCAATGGCAAAAATCAATGAATATTGTAAATGCACAAACAGTAATTTCTCCGCATTGCAAGGTGCAATTCTGAGATTTTTTGCTTTTTCCTGCTCCTCTTAGCATGATAAAGAAGATTCAAAGAGAGTGAGATGCCAGCTCCTTTCATTCAGTCAGTAGCTTCAATCATTTCTGGACGTTTTTCAATGGCAAAAATCAATGAATATTCTAAATGCACAAACAGTAATTTCTCCGCATTGCAAGGTGCAATTCTGAAATTTTTTGCTTTTTCCTGCTCCTCTTAGCATGATAAACAAGATTCAAAGAGAGTGAGATGCCAGCTCCTTTCATTCAGTCAGTAGCTTCAATCATTTCTGGACGTTTTTCAATGGCAAAAATCAATGAATATTGTAAATGCACAAACAGTAATTTCTCCGCATTGCAAGGTGCAATTCTGAAATTTTTTGCTTTTTCCTGCTCCTCTTAGCATGATAAAGAAGATTCAAAGAGAGTGAGAAGCCAGCTCCTTTCATTCAGTCAGTAGCTTCAATCATTTCTGGACGTTTTTCAATTGCAAAAATCAATGAATATTGTAAATGCACAAACAGTAATTTCTCCGCATTGCAAGGTGCAATTCTGAAATTTTTTGCTTTTTCCTGCTCCTCTTAGCATGATAAAGAAGATTCAAAGAGAGTGAGATGCCAGCTCCTTTCTTTCAGTCAGTAGCTTCAATCATTTCTGGTATATGAATAACATGATGTTTTTCAATGGCAAAAATCAATGAATATTGTAAATGCACAAACAGTAATTTCTCCGCATTGCAAGGTGCAATTCTGAAATTTTTTGCTTTTTCCTGCTCCTCTTAGCATGATAAAGAAGATTCAAAGAGAGTGAGATGCCAGCTCCTTTCATTCAGTCAGTAGCTTCAATCATTTCTGGACGTTTTTCAATGGCAAAAATCAATGAATATTGTAAATGCACAAACAGTAATTTCTCCGCATTGCAAGGTGCAATTCTGAAATTTTTTGCTTTTTCCTGCTCCTCTTAGCATGATAAAGAAGATTCAAAGAGAGTGAGATGCCAGCTCCTTTCATTCAGTCAGTAGCTTCAATCATTTCTGGACGTTTTTCAATGGCAAAAATCAATGAATATTGTAAATGCACAAACAGTAATTTCTCCGCATTGCAAGGTGCAATTCTGAAATTTTTTGCTTTTTCCTGCTCCTCTTAGCATGATAAAAAAGATTCAAAGAGAGTGAGATGCCAGCTCCTTTCATTCAGTCAGTAGCTTCAAACATTTCTGGTATATGAATAACATGATGTTTTTCAATGGCAAAAATCAATGAATATTGTAAATGCACAAACAGTAATTTCTCCGCATTGCAAGGTGCAATTCTGAAATTTTTTGCTTTTTCCTGCTCCTCTTAGCATGATAAAGAAGATTCAAAGAGAGTGAGACGCCAGCTCCTTTCGTTCAGTCAGTAGCTTCAATCATTTCTGGACGTTTTTCAATGGCAAAAATCATTGAATATTGTAAATGCACAAACAGTAATTTCTCCGCATTGCAAGGTGCAATTCTGAAATTTTTTACTTTTTCCTGCTCCACTTAGCATGATAAAGAAGATTCAAAGAGAGTGAGATGCCAGCTCCTTTCATTCAGTCAGTAGCTTCAATCATTTCTGGTATATGAATAACATGATGTTTTTCAATGGCAAAAATCAATGAATATTGTAAATGCACAAACAGTAATTTCTCCGCATTGCAAGGTGCAATTCTGAAATTTTTTGCTTTTTCCTGCTCCTCTTAGCATGATAAAGAAGATTCAAAGAGAGTGAGACGCCAGCTCCTTTCGTTCAGTCAGTAGCTTCAATCATTTCTGGACGTTTTTCAATGGCAAAAATCATTGAATATTGTAAATGCACAAACAGTAATTTCTCCGCATTGCAAGGTGCAATTCTGAAATTTTTTACTTTTTCCTGCTCCTCTTAGCATGATAAAGAAGATTCAAAGAGAGTGAGATGCCAGCTCCTTTCATTCAGTCAGTAGCTTCAATCATTTCTGGTATATGAATAACATGATGTTTTTCAATGGCAAAAATCAATGAATATTGTAAATGCACAAACAGTAATTTCTCCGCATTGCAAGGTGCAATTCTGAAATTTTTTGCTTTTTCCTGCTCCTCTTAGCATGATAAAGAAGATTCAAAGAGAGTGAGATGCCAGCTCCTTTCATTCAGTCAGTAGCTTCAATCATTTCTGGACGTTTTTCAATGGCAAAAATCAACGAATATTGTAAATGCACAAACAGTAATTTCTCCGCATTGCAAGGTGCAATTCTGAAATTTTTTGCTTTTTCCTGCTCCTCTTAGCATGATAAAGAAGATTCAAAGAGAGTGAGATGCCAGCTCCTTTCATTCAGTCAGTAGCTTCAATCATTTCTGGTATATGAATAACATGATGTTTTTCAATGGCAAAAATCAATGAATATTGTAAATGCACAAACAGTAATTTCTCCGCATTGCAAGGTGCAATTCTGAAATTTTTTGCTTTTTCCTGCTCCTCTTAGCATGATAAAAAAGATTCAAAGAGAGTGAGATGCCAGCTCCTTTCATTCAGTCAGTAGCTTCAATCATTTCTGGTATATGAATAACGTGATGTTTTTCAATGGCAAAAATCAATGAATATTGTAAATGCACAAACAGTAATTTCTCCGCATTGCAAGGTGCAATTCTGAAATTTTTTGCTTTTTCCTGCTCCTCTTAGCATGATAAAGAAGATTCAAAGAGAGTGAGATGCCAGCTCCTTTCATTCAGTCAGTAGCTTCAAACATTTCTGGTATATGAATAACATGATGTTTTTCAATGGCAAAAATCAATGAATATTGTAAATGCACAAACAGTAATTTCTCCGCATTGCAAGGTGCAATTCTGAAATTTTTTGCTTTTTCCTGCTCCTCTTAGCATGATAAAGAAGATTCAAGGAGAGTGAGATGCCAGCTCCTTTCATTCAGTCAGTAGCTTCAAACATTTCTGGACGTTTTTCAATGGCAAAAATCATTGAATATTGTAAATGCACAAACAGTAATTTCTCCGCATTGCAAGGTGCAATTCTGAAATTTTTTACTTTTTCCTGCTCCTCTTAGCATGATAAAGAAGATTCAAAGAGAGTGAGATGCCAGCTCCTTTCATTCAGTCAGTAGCTTCAATCATTTCTGGTATATGAATAACATGATGTTTTTCAATGGCAAAAATCAATGAATATTGTAAATGCACAAACAGTAATTTCTCCGCATTGCAAGGTGCAATTCTGAAATTTTTTACTTTTTCCTGCTCCTCTTAGCATGATAAAGAAGATTCAAAGAGAGTGAGATGCCAGCTCCTTTCATTCAGTCAGTAGCTTCAATCATTTCTGGTATATGAATAACATGATGTTTTTCAATGGCAAAAATCAATGAATATTGTAAATGCACAAACAGTAATTTCTCCGCATTGCAAGGTGCAATTCTGAGATTTTTTGCTTTTTCCTGCTCCTCTTAGCATGATAAAGAAGATTCAAAGAGAGTGAGATGCCAGCTCCTTTCATTCAGTCAGTAGCTTAAATCATTTCTGGACGTTTTTCAATGGCAAAAATCAATGAATATTCTAAATGCACAAACAGTAATTTCTCCGCATTGCAAGGTGCAATTCTGAAATTTTTTGCTTTGTCCTGCTCCTCTTAGCATGATAAACAAGATTCAAAGAGAGTGAGATGCCAGCTCCTTTCATTCAGTCAGTAGCTTCAATCATTTCTGGACGTTTTTCAATGGCAAAAATCAATGAATATTGTAAATGCACAAACAGTAATTTCTCCGCATTGCAAGGTGCAATTCTGAAATTTTTTGCTTTTTCCTGCTCCTCTTAGCATGATAAAGAAGATTCAAAGAGAGTGAGAAGCCAGCTCCTTTCATTCAGTCAGTAGCTTCAATCATTTCTGGACGTTTTTCAATTGCAAAAATCAATGAATATTGTAAATGCACAAACAGTAATTTCTCCGCATTGCAAGGTGCAATTCTGAAATTTTTTGCTTTTTCCTGCTCCTCTTAGCATGATAAAGAAGATTCAAAGAGAGTGAGATGCCAGATCCTTTCATTCAGTCAGTAGCTTCAATCATTTCTGGTATATGAATAACATGATGTTTTTCAATGGCAAAAATCAATGAATATTGTAAATGCACAAACAGTAATTTCTCCGCATTGCAAGGTGCAATTCTGAAATTTTTTGCTTTTTCCTGCTCCTCTTAGCATGATAAAGAAGATTCAAAGAGAGTGAGATGCCAGCTCCTTTCATTCAGTCAGTAGCTTCAATCATTTCTGGACGTTTTTCAATGGCAAAAATCAATGAATATTGTAAATGCACAAACAGTAATTTCTCCGCATTGCAAGGTGCAATTCTGAAATTTTTTGCTTTTTCCTGCTCCTCTTAGCATGATAAAGAAGATTCAAAGAGAGTGAGATGCCAGCTCCTTTCATTCAGTCAGTAGCTTCAATCATTTCTGGACGTTTTTCAATGGCAAAAATCAATGAATATTGTAAATGCACAAACAGTAATTTCTCCGCATTGCAAGGTGCAATTCTGAAATTTTTTGCTTTTTCCTGCTCCTCTTAGCATGATAAAAAAGATTCAAAGAGAGTGAGATGCCAGCTCCTTTCATTCAGTCAGTAGCTTCAAACATTTCTGGTATATGAATAACATGATGTTTTTCAATGGCAAAAATCAATGAATATTGTAAATGCACAAACAGTAATTTCTCCGCATTGCAAGGTGCAATTCTGAAATTTTTTGCTTTTTCCTGCTCCTCTTAGCATGATAAAGAAGATTCAAAGAGAGTGAGATGCCAGCTCCTTTCATTCAGTCAGTAGCTTCAAACATTTCTGGTATATGAATAACATGATGTTTTTCAATGGCAAAAATCAATGAATATTGTAAATGCACAAACAGTAATTTCTCCGCATTGCAAGGTGCAATTCTGAAATTTTTTGCTTTTTCCTGCTCCTCTTAGCATGATAAAGAAGATTCAAGGAGAGTGAGATGCCAGCTCCTTTCATTCAGTCAGTAGCTTCAAACATTTCTGGTATATGAATAACATGATGTTTTTCAATGGCAAAAATCAATGAATATTGTAAATGCACAAACAGTAATTTCTCCGCATTGCAAGGTGCAATTCTGAAATTTTTTGCTTTATCCTGCTCCTCTTAGCATGATAAAGAAGATTCAAAGAGAGTGAGATGCCAGCTCCTTTCATTCAGTCAGTAGCTTCAATCATTTCTGGACGTTTTTCAATGGCAAAAATCATTGAATATTGTAAATGCACAAACAGTAATTTCTCCGCATTGCAAGGTGCAATTCTGAAATTTTTTACTTTTTCCTGCTCCTCTTAGCATGATAAAGAAGATTCAAAGAGAGTGAGATGCCAGCTCCTTTCATTCAGTCAGTAGCTTCAATCATTTCTGGTATATGAATAACATGATGTTTTTCAATGGCAAAAATCAATGAATATTGTAAATGCACAAACAGTAATTTCTCCGCATTGCAAGGTGCAATTCTGAGATTTTTTTGCTTTTTCCTGCTCCTCTTAGCATGATAAAGAAGATTCAAAGAGAGTGAGATGCCAGCTCCTTTCATTCAGTCAGTAGCTTCAATCATTTCTGGACGTTTTTCAATGGCAAAAATCAATGAATATTCTAAATGCACAAACAGTAATTTCTCCGCATTGCAAGGTGCAATTCTGAAATTTTTTGCTTTTTCCTGCTCCTCTTAGCATGATAAACAAGATTCAAAGAGAGTGAGATGCCAGCTCCTTTCATTCAGTCAGTAGCTTCAATCATTTCTGGACGTTTTTCAATGGCAAAAATCAATGAATATTGTAAATGCACAAACAGTAATTTCTCCGCATTGCAAGGTGCAATTCTGAAATTTTTTGCTTTTTCCTGCTCCTCTTAGCATGATAAAGAAGATTCAAAGAGAGTGAGAAGCCAGCTCCTTTCATTCAGTCAGTAGCTTCAATCATTTCTGGACGTTTTTCAATTGCAAAAATCAATGAATATTGTAAATGCACAAACAGTAATTTCTCCGCATTGCAAGGTGCAATTCTGAAATTTTTTGCTTTTTCCTGCTCCTCTTAGCATGATAAAGAAGATTCAAAGAGAGTGAGATGCCAGCTCCTTTCATTCAGTCAGTAGCTTCAATCATTTCTGGTATATGAATAACATGATGTTTTTCAATGGCAAAAATCAATGAATATTGTAAATGCACAAACAGTAATTTCTCCGCATTGCAAGGTGCAATTCTGAAATTTTTTGCTTTTTCCTGCTCCTCTTAGCATGATAAAGAAGATTCAAAGAGAGTGAGATGCCAGCTCCTTTCATTCAGTCAGTAGCTTCAATCATTTCTGGACGTTTTTCAATGGCAAAAATCAATGAATATTGTAAATGCACAAACAGTAATTTCTCCGCATTGCAAGGTGCAATTCTGAAATTTTTTGCTTTTTCCTGCTCCTCTTAGCATGATAAAGAAGATTCAAAGAGAGTGAGATGCCAAATCCTTTCATTCAGTCAGTAGCTTCAATCATTTCTGGACGTTTTTCAATGGCAAAAATCAATGAATATTGTAAATGCACAAACAGTAATTTCTCCGCATTGCAAGGTGCAATTCTGAAATTTTTTGCTTTTTCCTGCTCCTCTTAGCATGATAAAAAAGATTCAAAGAGAGTGAGATGCCAGCTCCTTTCATTCAGTCAGTAGCTTCAAACATTTCTGGTATATGAATAACATGATGTTTTTCAATGGCAAAAATCAATGAATATTGTAAATGCACAAACAGTAATTTCTCCGCATTGCAAGGTGCAATTCTGAAATTTTTTCCTTTTTCCTGCTCCTCTTAGCATGATAAAGAAGATTCAAAGAGAGTGAGACGCCAGCTCCTTTCGTTCAGTCAGTAGCTTCAATCATTTCTGGACGTTTTTCAATGGCAAAAATCATTGAATATTGTAAATGCACAAACAGTAATTTCTCCGCATTGCAAGGTGCAATTCTGAAATTTTTTACTTTTTCCTGCTCCTCTTAGCATGATAAAGAAGATTCAAAGAGAGTGAGATGCCAGCTCCTTTCATTCAGTCAGTAGCTTCAATCATTTCTGGTATATGAATAACATGATGTTTTTCAACGGCAAAAATCAATGAATATTGTAAATGCACAAACAGTAATTTCTCCGCATTGCAAGGTGCAATTCTGAAATTTTTTGCTTTTTCCTGCTCCTCTTAGCATGATAAAGAAGATTCAAAGAGAGTGAGATGCCAGCTCCTTTCATTCAGTCAGTAGCTTCAATCATTTCTGGACGTTTTTCAATGGCAAAAATCAACGAATATTGTAAATGCACAAACAGTAATTTCTCCGCATTGCAAGGTGCAATTCTGAAATTTTTTGCTTTTTCCTGCTCCTCTTAGCATGATAAAGAAGATTCAAAGAGAGTGAGATGCCAGCTCCTTACATTCAGTCAGTAGCTTCAATCATTTCTGGTAAATGAATAACATGATGTTTTTCAATGGCAAAAATCAATGAATTTTGTAAATGCACAAACAGTAATTTCTCCGCATTGCAAGGCGCAATTCTGAAATTTTTTGCTTTTTCCTGCTCCTCTTAGCATGATAAAGAAGATTCAAAGAGAGTGAGATGCCAGCTCCTTTCAATCAGTCAGTAGCTTCAATCATTTCTGGACGTTTTTCAATGGCAAAAATCAATGAATATTGTAAATGCACAAACAGTAATTTCTCCGCATTGCAAGGTGCAATTCTGAAATTTTTTGCTTTTTCCTGCTCCTCTTAGCATGATAAAGAAGATTCAAAGAGAGTGAGATGCCAGCTCCTTTCATTCAGTCAGTAGCTTCAATCATTTCTGGACGTTTTTCAATGGCAAAAATCAATGAATATTGTAAATGCACAAACAGTAATTTTTCCGCATTGCAAGGTGCAATTCTGAAATTTTTTGCTTATTCCTGCTCCTCTTAGCATGATAAAGAAGATTCAAAGAGAGTGAGGTGCCAGCTCCTTTCATTCAGTCAGTAGCTTCAAACATTTCTGGTATATGAATAACGTTTTTCAATGGCAAAAATCAATGAATATTGTAAATGCACAAACAGTTATTTCTCCGCATTGCAAGGTGCAATTCTGAAATTTTTTGCTTTTTCCTGCTCCTCTTAGCATGATAAAGAAGATTCAAAGAGAGTGAGATGCCAGCTCCTTTCATTCCGTCAGTAGCTTCAATCATTTCTGGACGTTTTTCAATGGCAAAAATCAATGAATATTGTAAATGCACAAACAGTAATTTCTCCGCATTGCAAGGTGCAATTCTGAAATTTTTTGCTTTTTCCTGCTCCTCTTAGCATGATAAAGAAGATTCAAAGAGAGTGAGATGCCAGCTCCTTTCATTCAGTCAGTAGCTTCAATCATTTCTGGACGTTTTTCAATGGCAAAAATCAATGAATATTGTAAATGCACAAACAGTAATTTCTCCGCATTGCAAGGTGCAATTCTGAAATTTTTTGCTTTTTCCTGCTCCTCTTAGCATGATAAAGAAGATTCAAAGAGAGTGAGATGCCAGCTCCTTTCATTCAGTCAGTAGCTTCAATCATTTCTGGACGTTTTTCAATGGCAAAAATCAATGAATATTGTAAATGCACAAACAGTAATTTCTCCGCATTGCAAGGTGCAATTCTGAAATTTTTGCTTTTTCCTGCTCCTCTTAGCATGATAAAGAAGATTCAAAGAGAGTGAGATGCCAGCTCCTTACATTCAGTCAGTAGCTTCAATCATTTCTGGTAAATGAATAACATGATGTTTTTCAATGGCAAAAATCAATGAATTTTGTAAATGCACAAACAGTAATTTCTCCGCATTGCAAGGCGCAATTCTGAAATTTTTTGCTTTTTCCTGCTCCTCTTAGCATGATAAAGAAGATTCAAAGAGAGTGAGATGCCAGCTCCTTTCAATCAGTCAGTAGCTTCAATCATTTCTGGACGTTTTTCAATGGCAAAAATCAATGAATATTGTAAATGCACAAACAGTAATTTCTCCGCATTGCAAGGTGCAATTCTGAAAATTTTTGCTTTTTCCTGCTCCTCTTAGCATGATAAAGAAGATTCAAAGAGAGTGAGATGCCAGCTCCTTTCATTCAGTCAGTAGCTTCAATCATTTCTGGACGTTTTTCAAAGGCAAAAATCAATGAATATTGTAAATGCACAAACAGTAATTTTTCCGCATTGCAAGGTGCAATTCTGAAATTTTTTGCTTATTCCTGCTCCTCTTAGCATGATAAAGAAGATTCAAAGAGAGTGAGGTGCCAGCTCCTTTCATTCAGTCAGTAGCTTCAAACATTTCTGGTATATGAATAACGTTTTTCAATGGCAAAAATCAATGAATATTGTAAATGCACAAACAGTTATTTCTCCGCATTGCAAGGTGCAATTCTGAAATTTTTTGCTTTTTCCTGCTCCTCTTAGCATGATAAAGAAGATTCAAAGAGAGTGAGATGCCAGCTCCTTTCATTCAGTCAGTAGCTTCAATCATTTCTGGACGTTTTTCAATGGCAAAAATCAATGAATATTGTAAATGCACAAACAGTAATTTCTCCGCATTGCAAGGTGCAATTCTGAAATTTTTTGCTTTTTCCTGCTCCTCTTAGCATGATAAAGAAGATTCAAAGAGAGTGAGATGCCAGCTCCTTTCATTCAGTCAGTAGCTTCAATCATTTCTGGACGTTTTTCAATGGCAAAAATCAATGAATATTGTAAATGCACAAACAGTAATTTCTCCGCATTGCAAGGTGCAATTCTGAAATTTTTTGCTTTTTCCTGCTCCTCTTAGCATGATAAAGAAGATTCAAAGAGAGTGAGATGCCAGCTCCTTTCATTCAGTCAGTAGCTTCAATCATTTCTGGACGTTTTTCAATGGCAAAAATCAATGAATATTGTAAATGCACAAACAGTAATTTCTCCGCATTGCAAGGTGCAATTCTGAAATTTTTGCTTTTTCCTGCTCCTCTTAGCATGATAAAGAATATTCAAAGAGAGTGAGGTGCCAGCTCCTTTCATTCAGTCAGTAGCTTCAAACATTTCTGGTATATGAATAACATGTTTTTCAATGGCAAAAATCAATGAATATTGTAAATGCACAAACAGTAATTTCTCCGCATTGCAAGGAGCAATTCTGAAATTTTTTGCTTTTTCCTGCTCCTCTTAGCATGATAAAGAAGATTCAAAGAGAGTGAGATGCCAGCTCCTTTCATTCAGTCAGTAGCTTCAATCATTTCTGGACGTTTTTCAATGGCAAAAATCAATGAATATTGTAAATGCACAAACTGTAATTTCTCCGCATTGCAAGGTGCAATTCTGAAATTTTTTGCTTTTTCCTGCTCCTCTTAGCATGATAAAGAAGATTCAAAGAGAGTGAGATGCCAGCTCTTTTCATTCAGTCAGTAGCTTCAATCATTTCTGGACGTTTTTCAATGGCAAAAATCAATGAATATTGTAAATGCACAAACAGTAATTTCTCCGCATTGCAAGGTGCAATTCTGAAATTTTTTGCTTTTTCCTGCTCCTCTTAGCATGATAAAGAAGATTCAAAGAGAGTGAGATGCCAGCTCCTTTCATTCAATCAGTAGCTTCAAACATTTCTGGTATATGAATAACATGATGTTTTTCAATGGCAAAAATCAATGAATATTGTAAATGCACAAACAGTAATTTCTCCGCATTGCAAGGTGCAATTCTGAAATTTTTTGCTTTTTCCTGCTCCTCTTAGCATGATAAAGAAGATTCAAAGAGAGTGAGATGCCAGCTCCTTTCATTCAGTCAGTAGCTTCAATCATTTCTGGACGTTTTTCAATGGCAAAAATCAATGAATATTGTAAATGCACAAACAGTAATTTCTCCTCATTGCAAGGTGCAATTCTGAAATTTTTTGCTTTTTCCTGCTCCTCTTAGCATGATAAAGAAGATTCAAAGAGAGTGAGATGCCAGCTCCTTACATTCAGTCAGTAGCTTCAATCATTTCTGGTAAATGAATAACATGATGTTTTTCAATGGCAAAAATCAATGAATTTTGTAAATGCACAAACAGTAATTTCTCCGCATTGCAAGGCGCAATTCTGAAATTTTTTGCTTATTCCTGCTCCTCTTAGCATGATAAAGAAGATTCAAAGAGAGTGAGATGCCAGCTCCTTTCAATCAGTCAGTAGCTTCAATCATTTCTGGACGTTTTTCAATGGCAAAAATCAATGAATATTGTAAATGCACAAACAGTAATTTCTCCGCATTGCAAGGTGCAATTCTGAAATTTTTTGCTTTTTCCTGCTCCTCTTAGCATGATAAAGAAGATTCAAAGAGAGTGAGATGCCAGCTCCTTTCATTCAGTCAGTAGCTTCAATCATTTCTGGACGTTTTTCAATGGCAAAAATCAATGAATATTGTAAATGCACAAACAGTAATTTTTCCGCATTGCAAGGTGCAATTCTGAAATTTTTTGCTTATTCCTGCTCCTCTTAGCATGATAAAGAAGATTCAAAGAGAGTGAGGTGCCAGCTCCTTTCATTCAGTCAGTAGCTTCAAACATTTCTGGTATATGAATAACGTTTTTCAATGGCAAAAATCAATGAATATTGTAAATGCACAAACAGTTATTTCTCCGCATTGCAAGGTGCAATTCTGAAATTTTTTGCTTTTTCCTGCTCCTCTTCGCATGATAAAGAAGATTCAAAGAGAGTGAGATGCCAGCTCCTTTCATTCAGTCAGTAGCTTCAATCATTTCTGGACGTTTTTCAATGGCAAAAATCAATGAATATTGTAAATGCACAAACAGTAATTTCTCCGCATTGCAAGGTGCAATTCTGAAATTTTTTGCTTTTTCCTGCTCCTCTTAGCATGATAAAGAAGATTCAAAGAGAGTGAGATGCCAGCTCCTTTCATTCAGTCAGTAGCTTCAATCATTTCTGGACGTTTTTCAATGGCAAAAATCAATGAATATTGTAAATGCACAAACAGTAATTTCTCCGCATTGCAAGGTGCAATTCTGAAATTTTTTGCTTTTTCCTGCTCCTCTTAGCATGATAAAGAAGATTCAAAGAGAGTGAGATGCCAGCTCCTTTCATTCAGTCAGTAGCTTCAATCATTTCTGGACGTTTTTCAATGGCAAAAATCAATGAATATTGTAAATGCACAAACAGTAATTTCTCCGCATTGCAAGGTGCAATTCTGAAATTTTTTGCTTTTTCCTGCTCCTCTTAGCATGATAAAGAAGATTCAAAGAGAGTGAGGTGCCAGCTCCTTTCATTCAGTCAGTAGCTTCAAACATTTCTGGTATATGAATAACATGATGTTTTTCAATGGCAAAAATCAATGAATATTGTAAATGCACAAACAGTAATTTCTCCGCATTGCAAGGTGCAATTCTGAAATTTTTTGCTTTTTCCTGCTCCTCTTAGCATGATAAAGAAGATTCAAAGAGAGTGAGATGCCAGCTCCTTTCATTCAGTCAGTAGCTTCAATCATTTCTGGACGTTTTTCAATGGCAAAAACCAATGAATATTGTAAATGCACAAACAGTAATTTCTCCGCATTGCAAGGTGCAATTCTGAAATTTTTTGCTTTTTCCTGCTCCTCTTAGCATGATAAAGAAGATTCAAAGAGAGTGAGGTGCCAGCTCCTTTCATTCAGTCAGTAGCTTCAAACATTTCTGGTATATGAATAACATGTTTTTCAATGGCAAAAATCAATGAATATTGTAAATGCACAAACTGTAATTTCTCCGCATTGCAAGGTGCAATTCTGAAATTTTTTGCTTTTTCCTGCTCCTCTTAGCATGATAAAGAAAATTCAAAGAGAGTGAGATGCCAGCTCCTTTCATTCAGTCAGTAGCTTCAATCATTTCTGGACATTTTTCAATGTTAAAAATCAATGAATATTGTAAATGCACAAACAGTAATTTCTCCGCATTGCAAGGTGCAATTCTGAAATGTTTTGCTTTTTCCTGCTCCTCTTAGCATGATAAAGAAGATTCAAAGAGAGTGAGATGCCAGCTCCTTTCATTCAGTCAGTAGCTTCAATCATTTCTGGACGTTTTTCAATGGCAAAAATCAATGAATATTGTAAATGCACAAACTGTAATTTCTCCGCATTGTAAGGTGCAATTCTGAAATTTTTTGCTTTTTCCTGCTCCTCTTAGCATGATAAAGAAGATTCAAAGAGAGTGAGATGCCAGCTCCTTTCATTCAGTCAGTAGCTTCAATCATTTCTGGACGTTTTTCAATGGCAAAAATCAATGAATATTGTAAATGCACAAACAGTAATTTCTCCGCATTGCAAGGTGCAATTCTGAAATTTTTTGCTTTTTCCTGCTCCCCTTAGCATGATAAAGAAGATTCAAAGAGAGTGAGATGCCAGCTCCTTTCATTCAGTCAGTAGCTTCAATCATTTCTGGACGTTTTTCAATGGCAAAAATCAATGAATATTGTAAATGCACAAACAGAAATTTCTCCGCATTGCAAGGTGCAATTCTGAAATTTTTTGCTTTTTCCTGCTCCTCTTAGCATGATAAAGAAGATTCAAAGAGAGTGAGATGCCAGCTCCTTTCATTCAGTCAGTAGCTTCAAACATTTCTGGTATATGAATAACATGATGTTTTTCAATGGCAAAAATCAATGAATATTGTAAATGCACAAACAGTAATTTCTCCGCATTGCAAGGTGCAATTCTGAAATTTTTTGCTTTTTCCTGCTCCTCTTAGCATGATAAAGAAGATTCAAAGAGAGTGAGATGCCAGCTCCTTTCGTTCAGTCAGTAGCTTCAATCATTTCTGGACGTTTTTCAATGGCAAAAATCATTGAATATTGTAAATGCACAAACAGTAATTTCTCCGCATTGCAAGGTGCAATTCTGAAATTTTTTACATTTTCCTGCTCCTCTTAGCATGATAAAGAAGATTCAAAGAGAGTGAGATGCCAGCTCCTTTCATTCAGTCAGTAGCTTCAATCATTTCTGGTATATGAATAACATGATGTTTTTCAATGGCAAAAATCAATGAATATTGTAAATGCACAAACAGTAATTTCTCCGCATTGCAAGGTGCAATTCTGAAATTTTTTGCTTTTTCCTGCTCCTCTTAGCATGATAAAGAAGATTCAAAGAGAGTGAGATGCCAGCTCCTTTCATTCAGTCAGTAGCTTCAATCATTTCTGGACGTTTTTCAATGGCAAAAATCAATGAATATTGTAAATGCACAAACAGTAATTTCTCCGCATTGCAAGGTGCAATTCTGAAATTTTTTGCTTTTTCCTGCTCCTCTTAGCATGATAAAGAAGATTCAAAGAGAGTGAGGTGCCAGCTCCTTTCATTCAGTCAGTAGCTTCAAACATTTCTGGTATATGAATAACATGTTTTTCAATGGCAAAAATCAATGAATATTGTAAATGCACAAACAGTAATTTCTCCGCATTGCAAGGAGCAATTCTGAAATTTTTTGCTTTTTCCTGCTCCTCTTAGCATGATAAAGAAGATTCAAAGAGAGTGAGATGCCAGCTCCTTTCATTCAGTCAGTAGCTTCAATCATTTCTGGACGTTTTTCAATGGCAAAAATCAATGAATATTGTAAATGCACAAACTGTAATTTCTCCGCATTGCAAGGTGCAATTCTGAAATTTTTTGCTTTTTCCTGCTCCTCTTAGCATGATAAAGAAGATTCAAAGAGAGTGAGATGCCAGCTCCTTTCATTCAGTCAGTAGCTTCAATCATTTCTGGACGTTTTTCAATGGCAAAAATCAATGAATATTGTAAATGCACAAACAGTAATTTCTCCGCATTGCAAGGTGCAATTCTGAAATTTTTTGCTTTTTCCTGCTCCTCTTAGCATGATAAAGAAGATTCAAAGAGAGTGAGATGCCAGCTCCTTTCATTCAGTCAGTAGCTTCAAACATTTCTGGTATATGAATAACATGATGTTTTTCAATGGCAAAAATTAATGAATATTGTAAATGCACAAACAGTAATTTCTCCGCATTGCAAGGTGCAATTCTGAAATTTTTTGCTTTTTCCAGCTCCTCTTAGCATGATAAAGAAGATTCAAAGAGAGTGAGATGCCAGCTCCTTTCATTCAGTCAGTAGCTTCAATCATTTCTGGACGTTTTTCAATGGCAAAAATCAATGAATATTGTAAATGCACAAACAGTAATTTCTCCGCATTGCAAGGTGCAATTCTGAAATTTTTTGCTTTATCCTGCTCCTCTTAGCATGATAAAGAAGATTCAAAGAGAGTGAGGTGCCAGCTCCTTTCATTCAGTCAGTAGCTTCAAACATTTCTGGTATATGAATAACATGTTTTTCAATGGCAAAAATCAATGAATATTGTAAATGCACAAACAGTAATTTCTCCGCATTGCAAGGTGCAATTCTGAAATTTTTTGCTTTTTCCTGCTCCTCTTAGCATGATAAAGAAAATTCAAAGAGAGTGAGATGCCAGCTCCTTTCATTCAGTCAGTAGCTTCAATCATTTCTGGACGTTTTTCAATGGCAAAAATCAATGAATATTGTAAATGCACAAACAGTAATTTCTCCGCATTGCAAGGTGCAATTCTGAAATTTTTTGCTTTTTCCTGCTCCTCTTAGCATGATAAAGAAGATTCAAAGAGAGTGAGATGCCAGCTCCTTTCATTCAGTCAGTAGCTTCAATCATTTCTGGACGTTTTTCAATGGCAAAAATCAATGAATATTGTAAATGCACAAACTGTAATTTCTCCGCATTGTAAGGTGCAATTCTGAAATTTTTTGCTTTTTCCTGCTCCTCTTAGCATGATAAAGAAGATTCAAAGAGAGTGAGATGCCAGCTCCTTTCATTCAGTCAGTAGCTTCAATCATTTCTGGACGTTTTTCAATGGCAAAAATCAATGAATATTGTAAATGCACAAACTGTAATTTCTCCGCATTGTAAGGTGCAATTCTGAAATTTTTTGCTTTTTCCTGCTCCTCTTAGCATGATAAAGAAGATTCAAAGAGAGTGAGATGCCAGCTCCTTTCATTCAGTCAGTAGCTTCAATCATTTCTGGACGTTTTTCAATGGCAAAAATCAATGAATATTGTAAATGCACAAACAGTAATTTCTCCGCATTGCAAGGTGCAATTCTGAATTTTTTTGCTTTTTCCTGCTCCTCTTAGCATGATAAAGAAGATTCAAAGAGAGTGAGATGCCAGCTCCTTTCATTCAGTCAGTAGCTTCAAACATTTCTGGTATATGAATAACATGATGTTTTTCAATGGCAAAAATCAATGAATATTGTAAATGCACAAACAGTAATTTCTCCGCATTGCAAGGTGCAATTCTGAAATTTTTTGCTTTTTCCTGCTCCTCTTAGCATGATAAAGAAGATTCAAAGAGAGTGAGATGCCAGCTCCTTTCATTCAGTCAGTAGCTTCAAACATTTCTGGTATATGAATAACATGATGTTTTTCAATGGCAAAAATCAATGAATATTGTAAATGCACAAACAGTAATTTCTCCGCATTGCAAGGTGCAAGTCTGAAATTTTTTGCTTTTTCCTGCTCCTCTTAGCATGATAAAGAAGATTCAAAGAGAGTGAGATGCCAGCTACTTTCATTCAGTCAGTAGCTTCAATCATTTCTGGACGTTTTTCAATGGTAAAAATCAATGAATATTGTAAATGCACAAACAGTAATTTCTCCGCATTGCAAGGTGCAATTCTGAAATTTTTTGCTTTTTCCCGCTCCTCTTAGCATGATAAAGAAGATTCAAAGAGAGTGAGATGCCAGCTCCTTTCATTCAGTCAGTAGCTTCAATCATTTCTGGACGTTTTTCAATGGCAAAAATCAATGAATATTGTAAATGCACAAACAGTAATTTCTCCGCATTGCAAGGTGCAATTCTGAAATTTTTTGCTTTTTCCTGCTCCTCTTAGCATGATAAAGAAGATTCAAAGAGAGTGAGATGCCAGCTCCTTTCATTCAGTCAGTAGCTTCAATCATTTCTGGTAAATGAATAACATGATGTTTTTCAATGGCAAAAATCAATGAATTTTGTAAATGCACAAACAGTAATTTCTCCGCATTGCAAGGCGCAATTCTGAAATTGTTTGCTTTTTCCTGCTCCTCTTAGCATGATAAAGAAGATTCAAAGAGAGTGAGATGCCAGCTCCTTTCATTCAGTCAGTAGCTTCAATCATTTCTGGACGTTTTTCAATGGCAAAAATCAATGAATATTGTAAATGCACAAACAGTAATTTCTCCGCATTGCAAGGTGCAATTCTGAAATTTTTTGCTTTTTCCTGCTCCTCTTAGCATGATAAAGAAGATTCAAAGTGAGTGAGATGCCAGCTCCTTTCATTCAGTCAGTAGCTTCAATCATTTCTGGACGTTTTTCAATGGCAAAAATCAATGAATATTGTAAATGTACAAACAGTAATTTCTCCGCATTGCAAGGTGCAATTCTGAAATTTTTTGCTTTTTCCTGCTCCTCTTAGCATGATAAAGAAGATTCAAAGAGAGTGAGGTTCCAGCTCCTTTCATTCAGTCAGTAGCTTCAAACATTTCTGGTATATGAATAACATGTTTTTCAATGGCAAAAATCAATGAATATTGTAAATGCACAAACAGTAATTTCTCCGCATTGCAAGGTGCAATTCTGAAATTTTTTGCTTTTTCCTGCTCCTCTTAACTTGATAAAGAAGATTCAAAGAGAGTGAGGTGCCAGCTCCTTTCATTCAGTCAGTAGCTTCAATCATTTCTTGACGTTTTTCAATGGCAAAAATCAATGAATATTGTAAATGCACAAACTGTAATTTCTCCGCATTGTAAGGTGCAATTCTGAAATTTTTTGCTTTTTCCTGCTCCTCTTAGCATGATAAAGAAGATTCAAAGAGAGTGAGATGCCAGCTCCTTTCATTCAGTCAGTAGCTTCAATCATTTCTGGACGTTTTTCAATGGCAAAAATCAATGAATATTGTAAATGCACAAACAGTAATTTCTCCGCATTGCAAGGTGCAATTCTGAAATTTTTTGCTTTTTCCTGCTCCTCTTAGCATGATAAAGAAGATTCAAAGAGAGTGAGATGCCAGCTCCTTTCATTCAGTCAGTAGCTTCAAACATTTCTGGTATATGAATAACATGATGTTTTTCAATGGCAAAAATCAATGAATATTGTAAATGCACAAACAGTAATTTCTCCGCATTGCAAGGTGCAAGTCTGAAATTTTTTGCTTTTTCCTGCTCCTCTTAGCATGATAAAGAAGATTCAAAGAGAGTGAGATGCCAGCTACTTTCATTCAGTCAGTAGCTTCAATCATTTCTGGACGTTTTTCAATGGTAAAAATCAATGAATATTGTAAATGCAGAAACAGTAATTTCTCCGCATTGCAAGGTGCAATTCTGAAATTTTTTGCTTTTTCCTGCTCCTCTTAGCATGATAAAGAAGATTCAAAGAGAGTGAGATGCCAGCTCCTTTCATTCAGTCAGTAGCTTCAATCATTTCTGGACGTTTTTCAATGGCAAAAATCAATGAATATTGTAAATGCACAAACAGTAATTTCTTCGCATTGCAAGGTGCAATTCTGAAATGTTTTGCTTTTTCCTGCTCCTCTTAGCATGATAAAGAAGATTCAAAGAGAGTGAGATGCCAGCTCCTTTCATTCAGTCAGTAGCTTCAATCATTTCTGGTAAATGAATAACATGATATTTTTCAATGGCAAAAATCAATGAATTTTGTAAATGCACAAACAGTAATTTCTCCGCATTGCAAGGCGCAATTCTGAAATTTTTTGCTTTTTCCTGCTCCTCTTAGCATGATAAAGAAGATTCAAAGAGAGTGAGATGCCAGCTCCTTTCATTCAGTCAGTAGCTTCAATCATTTCTGGACGTTTTTCAATGGCAAAATCAATGAATATTGTAAATGCACAAACAGTAATTTCTCCGCATTGCAAGGTGCAATTCTGAAATTTTTTGCTTTTTCCTGCTCCTCTTAGCATGATAAAGAAGATTCAAAGAGAGTGAGATGCCAGCTCCTTTCATTCAGTCAGTAGCTTCAATCATTTCTGGATGTTTTTCAATGGCAAAAGTCAATGAATATTGTAAATGCACAAACTGTAATTTCTTCGCATTGCAAGGTGCAATTCTGAAATTTTTTGCTTTTCCTGCTCCTCTTAGCATGATAAAGAAGATTCATAGAGAGTGAGATGCCAGCTCCTTTCATTCAGTCAGTAGCTTCAATCATTTCTGGACGTTTTTCAATGGCAAAAATCAATGAATATTGTAATTGCACAAACAGTAATTTCTCCGCATTGCAAGGTGCAATTCTGAAATTTTTTGCTTTTTCCTGCTCCTCTTAGCATGATAAAGAAGATTCAAAGAGAGTGAGATGCCAGCTCCTTTCATTCAGTCAGTAGCTTCAAACATTTCTGGTATATGAATAACATGATGTTTTTCAATGGCAAAAATCAATGAATATTGTAAATTCACAAACAGTAATTTCTCCGCATTGCAAGGTGCAATTCTGAAATTTTTTGCTTTTTCCTGCTCCTCTTAGCATGATAAAGAAGATTCAAAGAGAGTGAGATGCCAGCTCCTTTCATTCAGTCAGTAGCTTCAATCATTTCTGGACGTTTTTCAATGGCAAAAATCAATGAATATTGTAAATGCACAAACAGTAATTTCTCCGCATTGCAAGGTGCAATTCTGAAATTTTTTGCTTTTTCCTGCTCCTCTTAGCATGATAAAGAAGATTCAAAGAGAGTGAGATGCCAGCTCCTTTCATTCAGTCAGTAGCTTCAATCATTTCTGGACGTTTTTCAATGGCAAAAATCAATGAATATTGTAAATGCACAAACTGTAATTTCTCCGCATTGTAAGGTGCAATTCTGAAATTTTTTGCTTTTTCCTGCTCCTCTTAGCATGATAAAGAAGATTCAAAGAGAGTGAGATGCCAGCTCCTTTCATTCAGTCAGTAGCTTCAATCATTTCTGGACGTTTTTCAATGGCAAAAATCAATGAATATTGTAAATGCACAAACAGTAATTTCTCCGCATTGCAAGGTGCAATTCTGAAATTTTTTGCTTTTTCCTGCTCCTCTTAGCATGATAAAGAAGATTCAAAGAGAGTGAGATGCCAGCTCCTTTCATTCAGTCAGTAGCTTCAAACATTTCTGGTATATGAATAACATGATGTTTTTCAATGGCAAAAATCAATGAATATTGTAAATGCACAAACAGTAATTTCTCCGCATTGCAAGGTGCAAGTCTGAAATTTTTTGCTTTTTCCTGCTCCTCTTAGCATGATAAAGAAGATTCAAAGAGAGTGAGATGCCAGCTACTTTCATTCAGTCAGTAGCTTCAATCATTTCTGGACGTTTTTCAATGGCAAAAATCAATGAATATTGTAAATGCACAAACAGTAATTTCTCCGCATTGCAAGGTGCAATTCTGAAATTTTTTGCTTTTTCCTGCTCCTCTTAGCATGATAAAGAAGTTTCAAAGAGAGTGAGATGCCAGCTCCTTTCATTCAGTCAGTAGCTTCAATCATTTCTGGTAAATGAATAACATGATGTTTTTCAATGGCAAAAATCAATGAATTTTGTAAATGCACAAACACTAATTTCTCCGCATTGCAAGGCGCAATTCTGAAATTTTTTGCTTTTTCCTGCTCCTCTTAGCATGATAAAGAAGATTCAAAGAGAGTGAGATGCCAGCTCCTTTCATTCAGTCAGTAGCTTCAATCATTTCTGAACGTTTTTCAATGGCAAAAATCAATGAATATTGTAAATGCACAAACAGTAATTTCTCCGCATTGCAAGGTGCAATTCTGAAATTTTTTGCTTTTTCCTGCTCCTCTTAGCATGATAAAGAAGATTCAAAGAGAGTGAGGTGCCAGCTCCTTTCATTCAGTCAGTAGCTTCAAACATTTCTGGTATATGAATAACATGTTTTTCAATGGCAAAAATCAATGAATATTGTAAATGCACAAACAGTAATTTCTCCGCATTGCAAGGAGCAATTCTGAAATTTTTTGCTTTTCCTGCTCCTCTTAGCATGATAAAGAAGATTCAAAGAGAGTGAGATGCCAGCTCCTTTCATTCAGTCAGTAGCTTCAATCATTTCTGGACGTTTTTCAATGGCAAAAATCAATGAATATTTTAAATGCACAAACAGTAATTTCTCCGCATTGCAAGGTGCAATTCTGAAATTTTTTGCTTTTTCCTGCTCCTCTTAGCATGATAAAGAAGATTCAAAGAGAGTGAGATGCCAGCTCCTTTCATTCAGTCAGTAGCTTCAATCATTTCTGGACGTTTTTCAATGGCAAAAATCAATGAATATTGTAAATGCACAAACTGTAATTTCTCCGCATTGCAAGGTGCAATTCTGAAATTTTTTGCTTTTTCCTGCTCCTCTTAGCATGATAAAGAAGATTCAAAGAGAGTGAGATGCCAGCTCCTTTCATTCAGTCAGTAGCTTCAAACATTTCTGGTATATGAATAACATGTTTTTCAATGGCAAAAATCAATGAATATTGTAAATGCACAAACAGTAATTTCTCCGCATTGCAAGGTGCAATTCTGAAATTTTTTGCTTTTTCCTGCTCCTCTTAGCATGATAAAGAAGATTCAAAGAGAGTGAGATGCAAGCTCCTTTCATTCAGTCAGTAGCTTCAAACATTTCTGGTATATGAATAACATGATGTTTTTCAATGGCAAAAATCAATGAATATTGTAAATGCACAAACAGTAATTTCTCCGCATTGCAAGGTGCAATTCTGAAATTTTTTGCTTTTTCCTGCTCCTCTTAGCATGATAAAGAAGATTCAAAGAGAGTGAGATGCCAGCTCCTTTCATTCAGTCAGTAGCTTCAAACATTTCTGGTATATGAATAACATGATGTTTTTCAATGGCAAAAATCAATGAATATTGTAAATGCACAAACAGTAATTTCTCCGCATTGCAAGGTGCAATTCTGAAATTTTTTGCTTTTTCCTGCTCCTCTTAGCATGATAAAGAAGATTCAAAGAGAGTGAGATGCCAGCTCCTTTCATTGAGTCAGTAGCTTCAATCATTTCTGGACTTTTTTCAATGGCAAAAATCATTGAATATTGTAAATGCACAAACAGTAATTTCTCCGCATTGCAAGGTGCAATTCTGAAATTTTTTACTTTTTCCTGCTCCTCTTAGCATGATAAAGAAGATTCAAAGAGAGTGAGATGCCAGCTCCTTTCATTCAGTCAGTAGCTTCAATCATTTCTGGTATATGAATAACATGATGTTTTTCAATGGCAAAAATCAATGAATATTGTAAATGCACAAACAGTAATTTCTCCGCATTGCAAGGTGCAATTCTGAAATTTTTTGTTTTTTCCTGCTCCTCTTAGCATGATAAAGAAGATTCAAAGAGAGTGAGATGCCAGCTCCTTTCATTCAGTCAGTAGCTTCAAACATTTCTGGTATATGAATAACATGATGTTTTTCAATGGCAAAAATCAATGAATATTGTAAATGCACAAACAGTAATTTCTCCGCATTGCAAGGTGCAATTCTGAAATTTTTTGCTTTTTCCTGCTCCTCTTAGCATGTTAAAGAAGATTCAAAGAGAGTGAGATGCCAGCTCCTTTCGTTCAGTCAGTAGCCTCAATCATTTCTGGACGTTTTTCAATGGTAAAAATCAATGAATATTGTAAATGCACAAACAGTAATTTCTCCGCATTGCAAGGTGCAATTCTGAAATTTTTTGCTTTTTCCTGCTCCTCTTAGCATGATAAAGAAGATTCAAAGAGAGTGAGATGCCAGCTCCTTTCATTCAGTCAGTAGCTTCAAACATTTCTGGTATATGAATAACATGATGTTTTTCAATGGCAAAAATCAATGAATATTGTAAATGCACAAACAGTAATTTCTCCGCATTGCAAGGTGCAATTCTGAAATTTTTTGCTTTTTCCTGCTCCTCTTAGCATGATAAAGAAGATTCAAAGAGAGTGAGATGCCAGCTCCTTTCATTCAGTCAGTAGCTTCAATCATTTCTGGTATATGAATAACATGATGTTTTTCAATGGCAAAAATCAATGAATATTGTAAATGCACAAACAGTAATTTCTCCGCATTGCAAGGTGCAATTCTGAAATTTTTTGCTTTTTCCTGCTCCTCTTAGCATGATAAAGAAGATTCAAAGAGAGTGAGATGCCAGCTCCTTTCATTCAGTCAGTAGCTTCAATCATTTCTGGACGTTTTTCAATGGCAAAAATCAATGAATATTGTAAATGCACAAACAGTAATTTCTCCGCATTGCAAGGTGCAATTCTGAAATTTTTTGCTTTTTCCTGCTCCTCTTAGCATGATAAACAAGATTCAAAGAGAGTGAGATGCCAGCTCCTTTCATTCAGTCAGTAGCTTCAATCATTTCTGGACGTTTTTCAATGGCAAAAATCAATGAATATTGTAAATGCACAAACAGTAATTTCTCCGCATTGCAAGGTGCAATTCTGAAATTTTTTGCTTTTACCTGCTCCTCTTAGCATGATAAAGAAGATTCAAAGAGAGTGAGATGCCAGCTCCTTTCATTCAGTCAGTAGCTTCAATCATTTCTGGACGTTTTTCAATGGCAAAAATCAATGAATATTGTAAATGCACAAACAGTAATTTCTCCGCATTGCAAGTTGCAATTCTGAAATTTTTTGCTTTTTCCTGCTCCTCTTAGCATGATAAAGAAGATTCAAAGAGAGTGAGATGCCAGCTCCTTTCATTCAGTCAGTAGCTTCAAACATTTCTGGTATATGAATAACATGATGTTTTTCAATGGCAAAAATCAATGAATATTGTAAATGCACAAACAGTAATTTCTCCGCATTGCAAGGTGCAATTCTGAAATTTTTTGCTTTTTCCTGCTCCTCTTAGCATGATAAAGAAGATTCAAAGAGAGTGAGATGCCAGCTCCTTTCGTTCAGTCAGTAGCTTCAATCATTTCTGGACGTTTTTCAATGGCAAAAATCATTGAATATTATAAATGCACAAACAGTAATTTCTCCGCATTGCATAGTGCAATTCTGAAATTTTTTACTTTTTCCTGCTCCTCTTAGCATGATAAAGAAGATTCAAAGAGAGTGAGATGCCAGCTCCTTTCATTCAGTCAGTAGCTTCAATCATTTCTGGTATATGAATAACATGATGTTTTTCAATGGCAAAAATCAATGAATATTGTAAATGCACAAACAGTAATTTCTCCGCATTGCAAGGTGCAATTCTGAAATTTTTTGCTTTTTCCTGCTCCTCTTAGCATGATAAAGAAGATTCAAAGAGAGTGAGATGCCAGCTCCTTTCATTCAGTCAGTAGCTTCAATAATTTCTGGACGTTTTTCAATGGCAAAAATCAATGAATATTGTAAATGCACAAACAGTAATTTCTCCGCATTGCAAGGTGCAATTCTGAAATTTTTTGCTTTTTCCTGCTCCTCTTAGCATGATAAACATGATTCAAAGAGAGTGAGATGCCAGCTCCTTTCATTCAGTCAGTAGCTTCAATCATTTCTGGACGTTTTTCAATGGCAAAAATCAATGAATATTGTAAATGCACAAACAGTAATTTCTCCGCATTGCAAGGTGCAATTATGAAATTTTTTGCTTTTTCCTGCTCCTCTTAGCATGATAAAGAAGATTCAAAGAGAGTGAGATGCCAGCTCCTTTCAGTCAGTCAGTAGCTTCAAACATTTCTGGTATATGAATAACATGATGTTTTTCAATGGCAAAAATCAATGAATATTGTAAATGCACAAACAGTAATTTCTCCGCATTGCAAGGTGCAATTCTGAAATTTTTTGCTTTTTCCTGCTCCTCTTAGCATGATAAAGAAGATTCAAAGAGAGTGAGATGCCATCTCCTTTCATTCAGTCAGTAGCTTCAATCATTTCTGGATGTTTTTCAATGGCAAAAATCAATGAATATTGTAAATGCACAAACAGTAATTTCTCCGCATTGCAAGGTGCAATTCTGAAATTTTTTGCTTTTTCCTGCTCCTCTTAGCATGATAAACAAGATTCAAAGAGAGTGAGATGCCAGCTCCTTTCATTCAGTCAGTAGCTTCAATCATTTCTGGACGTTTTTCAATGGCAAAAATCAATGAATATTGTAAATGCACAAACAGTAATTTCTCCGCATTGCAAGGTGCAATTCTGAAATTTTTTGCTTTTTCCTGCTCCTCTTAGCATGATAAAGAAGATTCAAAGAGAGTGAGATGCCAGCTCCTTTCATTCAGTCAGTAGCTTCAAACATTTCTGGTATATGAATAACATGATGTTTTTCAATGGCAAAAATCAATGAATATTGTAAATGCACAAACAGTAATTTCTCCGCATTGCAAGGTGCAAGTCTGAAATTTTTTGCTTTTTCCTGCTCCTCTTAGCATGATAAAGAAGATTCAAAGAGAGTGAGATGCCAGCTACTTTCATTCAGTCAGTAGCTTCAATCATTTCTGGACATTTTTCAATGGTAAAAATCAATGAATATTGTAAATGCACAAACAGTAATTTCTCCACATTGCAAGGTGCAATTCTGAAATTTTTTGCTTTTTCTTGCTCCTCTTAGCATGATAAAGAAGATTCAAAGAGAGTGAGATGCCAGCTCCTTTCATTCAGTCAGTAGCTTCAAACATTTCTGGTATATGAATAACATGATGTTTTTCAATGGCAAAAATCAATGAATATTGTAAATGCACAAACAGTAATTTCTCCGCATTGCAAGGTGCAATTCTGAAATTTTTTGCTTTTTCCTGCTCCTCTTAGCATGATAAAGAAGATTCAAAGAGAGTGAGATGCCAGCTCCTTTCATTCAGTCAGTAGCTTCAATCATTTCTGGATGTTTTTCAATGGCAAAAATCAATGAATATTGTAAATGCACAAACTGTAATTTCTCCGCATTGCAAGGTGCAATTCTGAAATTTTTTGCTTTTTCCTGCTCCTCTTAGCATAATAAAGAAGATTCAAAGAGAGTGAGATGCCAGCTCCTTTCATTCAGTCAGTAGCTTCAATCATTTCTGGACGTTTTTCAATGGCAAAAATCAATGAATATTGTAAATGCACAAACAGTAATTTCTCCGCATTGCAAGGTGCAATTCTGAAATTTTTTGCTTTTTCCTGCTCCTCTTAGCATGATAAAGAAGATTCAAAGAGAGTGAGATGCCAGCTCCTTTCATTCAGTCAGTACCTTCAATCATTTCTGGACGTTTTTCAATGGCAAAAATCAATGAATATTGTAAATGCACAAACAGTAATTTCTCCGCATTGCAAGGTGCAATTCTGAAATTTTTGGCTTTTTCCCGCTCCTCTTAGCATGATAAAGATTCAAAGAGAGTGAGGTGCCAGCTCCTTTCATTCAGTCAGTAGCTTCAAACATTTCTGGTATATGAATAACATGTTTTTCAACGGCAAAAATCAATGAATATTGTAAATGCACAAACAGTAATTTCTCCGCATTGCAAGGTGCAATTCTGAAATTTTTTGCTTTTTCCTGCTCCTCTTAGCATGATAAAGAAGATTCAAAGAGAGTGAGATGCCAGCTCCTTTCATTCAGTCAGTAGCTTCAAACATTTCTGGTAGATGAATAACATGATGTTTTTCAATGGCAAAAATCAATGAATATTGTAAATGCACAAACAGTAATTTCTCCGCATTGCAAGGTGCAATTCTGAAATTTTTTGCTTTTTCCTGCTCCGCTTAGCATGATAAAGAAGATTCAAAGAGAGTGAGATGCCAGCTCCTTTCATTCAGTCAGTAGCTTCAATCATTTCTGGATGTTTTTCAATGGCAAAAATCAATGAATATTGTAAATGCACAAACTGTAATTTCTCCGCATTGCAAGGTGCAATTCTGAAATTTTTTGCTTTTTCCTGCTCCTCTTAGCATGATAAAGAAGATTCAAAGAGAGTGAGATGCCAGCTCCTTTCATTCAGTCAGTAGCTTCAAACATTTCTGGTATATGAATAACATGATGTTTTTCAATGGCAAAAATCAATGAATATTGTAAATGCACAAACAGTAATTTCTCCGCATTGCAAGGTGCAAGTCTGAAATTTTTTGCTTTTTCCTGCTCCTCTTAGCATGATAAAGAAGATTCAAAGAGAGTGAGATGCCAGCTACTTTCATTCAGTCAGTAGCTTCAATCATTTCTGGACCTTTTTCAATGGTAAAAATCAATGAATATTGTAAATGCACAAACAGTAATTTCTCCACATTGCAAGGTGCAATTCTGAAATTTTTTGCTTTTTCCTGCTCCTCTTAGCATGATAAAGAAGATTCAAAGAGAGTGAGATGCCAGCTCCTTTCATTCAGTCAGTAGCTTCAAACATTTCTGGTATATGAATAACATGATGTTTTTCAATGGCAAAAATCAATGAATATTGTAAATGCACAAACAGTAATTTCTCCGCATTGCAAGGTGCAATTCTGAAATTTTTTGCTTTTTCCTGCTCCTCTTAGCATGATAAAGAAGATTCAAAGAGAGTGAGATGCCAGCTCCTTTCATTCAGTCAGTAGCTTCAAACATTTCTGGTATATGAATAACATGATGTTTTTCAATGGCAAAAATCAATGAATATTGTAAATGCACAAACAGTAATATCTCCGCATTGCAAGGTGCAATTCTGAAATTTTTTGCTTTTTCCTGCTCCTCTTAGCATGATAAAGAAGATTCAAAGAGAGTGAGATGCCAGCTCCTTTCATTCAGTCAGTAGCTTCAATCATTTCTGGATGTTTTTCAATGGCAAAAATCAATGAATATTGTAAATGCACAAACAGTAATTTCTCCGCATTGCAAGGTGCAATTCTGAAATTTTTTGCTTTTTCCTGCTCCTCTTAGCATGATAAAGAAGATTCAAAGAGAGTGAGATGTCAGCTCCTTTCATTCAGTCAGTAGCTTCAAACATTTCTGGTATATGAATAACATGATGTTTTTCAATGGCAAAAATCAATGAATTTTGTAAATGCACAAACAGTAATTTCTCCGCATTGCAAGGTGCAATTCTGAAATTTTTTGCTTTTTCCTGCTCCTCTTAGCATGATAAAGAAGATTCAAAGAGAGTGAGATGCCAGTTCCTTTCATTCAGTCAGTAGCTTCAATCATTTCTGGACGTTTTTCAATGGCAAAAATCAATGAATATTGTAAATGCACAAACAGTAATTTCTCCGCATTGCAAGGTGCAATTCTGAAATTTTTTGCTTTTTCCTGCTCCTCTTAGCATGATAAAGAAGATTCAAAGAGAGTAAGATGCCAGCTCCTTTCATTCAGTCAGTATCTTCAATCATTTCTGGTATATGAATAACATGATGTTTTTCAATGGCAAAAATCAATGAATATTGTAAATGCACAAACAGTAATTTCTCCGCATTGCAAGGTGCAATTCTGAAATTTTTTGCTTTTTCCTGCTCCTCTTAGCATGATAAAGAAGATTCAAAGAGAGTGAGATGCCAGCTCCTTTCATTCAGTCAGTAGCTTCAATCATTTCTGGACGTTTTTCAATGGCAAAAATCAATGAATATTGTAAATGCACAAACAGTAATTTCTCCGCATTGCAAGGTGCAATTCTGAAATTTTTTGCTTTTTCCTGCTCCTCTTAGCATGATAAACAAGATTCAAAGAGAGTGAGATGCCAGCTCCTTTCATTCAGTCAGTAGCTTCAATCATTTCTGGACGTTTTTCAATGGCAAAAATCAATGAATATTGTAAATGCACAAACAGTAATTTCTCCGCATTGCAAGGTGCAATTCTGAAATTTTTTGCTTTTTCCTGCTCCTCTTAGCATGATAAAGAAGATTCAAAGAGAGTGAGATGCCAGCTCCTTTCATTCAGTCAGTAGCTTCAAACATTTCTGGTATATGAATAACATGATGTTTTTCAATGGCAAAAATCAATGAATATTGTAAATGCACAAACAGTAATTTCTCCGCATTGCAAGGTGCAAGTCTGAAATTTTTTGCTTTTTCCTGCTCCTCTTAGCATGATAAAGAAGATACAAAGAGAGTGAGATGCCAGCTACTTTCATTCAGTCAGTAGCTTCAATCATTTCTGGATGTTTTTCAATGGTAAAAATCAATGAATATTGTAAATGCACAAACAGTAATTTCTCCACATTGCAAGGTGCAATTCTGAAATTTTTTGCTTTTTCCTGCTCCTCTTAGCATGATAAAGAAGATTCAAAGAGAGTGAGATGCCAGCTCCTTTCATTCAGTCAGTATCTTCAAACATTTCTGGTATATGAATATCATGATGTTTTTCAATGGCAAAAATCAATGAATATTGTAAATGCACAAACAGTAATTTCTCTGCATTGCAAGGTGCAATTCAGAAATTTTTTGCTTTTTCCTGCTCCTCTTAGCATGATAAAGAAGATTCAAAGAGAGTGAGATGCCAGCTACTTTCATTCAGTCAGTAGCTTCAATCATTTCTGGATGTTTTTCAATGGTAAAAATCAATGAATATTGTAAATGCACAAACAGTAATTTCTCCACATTGCAAGGTGCAATTCTGAAATTTTTTGCTTTTTCCTGCTCCTCTTAGCATGATAAAGAAGATTCAAAGAGAGTGAGATGCCAGCTCCTTTCATTCAGTCAGTAGCTTCAAACATTTCTGGTATATGAATAACATGATGTTTTTCAATGGCAAAAATCAATGAATATTGTAAATGCACAAACAGTAATTTCTCCGCATTGCAAGGTGCAATTCTGAAATTTTTTGCTTTTTCCTGCTCCTCTTAGCATGATAAAGAAGATTCAAAGAGAGTGAGATGCCAGCTCCTTTCATTCAGTCAGTAGCTTCAAACATTTCTGGTATATGAATAACATGATGTTTTTCAATGGCAAAAATCAATGAATATTGTAAATGCACAAACTGTAATTTCTCCGCATTGCAAGGTGCAATTCTGAAATTTTTTGTTTTTTCCTGCTCCTCTTAGCATGATAAAGAAGATTCAAAGAGAGTGAGATGCCAGCTCCTTTCATTCAGTCAGTAGCTTCAATCATTTCTGGACGTTTTTCAATGGCAAAAATCAATGAATATTGTAAATGCACAAACAGTAATTTCTCCGCATTGCAAGGTGCAATTCTGAAATTTTTTGCTTTTTCCTGCTCCTCTTAGCATGATAAAGAAGATTCAAAGAGAGTGAGATGCCAGCTCCTTTCATTCAGTCAGTACCTTCAATCATTTCTGGATGTTTTTCAATGGCAAAAATCAATGAATATTGTAAATGCACAAACAGTAATTTCTCCCCATTGCAAGGTGCAATTCTGAAATTTTTTGCTTTTTCCCGCTCCTCTTAGCATGATAAAGAAGATTCAAAGAGAGTGAGGTGCCAGCTCCTTTCATTCAGTCAGTAGCTTCAAACATTTCTGGTATATGAATAACATGTTTTTCAATGGCAAAAATCAATGAATATTGTAAATGCACAAACAGTAATTTCTCCGCATTGCAAGGTGCAATTCTGAAATTTTTTGATTTTTCCTGCTCCTCTTAGCATGATAAAGAAGATTCAAAGAGAGTGAGATGCCAGCTCCTTTCATTCAGTCAGTAGCTTCAATCATTTCTGGACGTTTTTCAATGGCAAAAATCAATGAATACTGTAAATGCACAAACAGTAATTTCTCCGCATTGCAAGGTGCAATTCTGAAATTTTTTGCTTTTTCCTGCTCCTCTTAGCATGATAAAGAAGATTCAAAGAGAGTGAGATGCCAGCTCCTTTCATTCAGTCAGTAGCTTCAAACATTTCTGGTATATGAATAACATGATGTTTTTCAATGGCAAAAATCAATGAATATTGTAAATGCACAAACAGTAATTTCTCCGCATTGCAAGGTGCAAGTGTGAAATTTTTTGCTTTTTCCTGCTCCTCTTAGCATGGTAAAGAAGATTCAAAGAGAGTGAGATGCCAGCTACTTTCATTCAGTCAGTAGCTTCAATCATTTCTGGACGTTTTTCAATGGTAAAAATCAATGAATATTGTAAATGCACAAACAGTAATTTCTCCACATTGCAAGGTGCAATTCTGAAATTTTTTGCTTTTTCCTGCTCCTCTTAGCATGATAAAGAAGATTCAAAGAGAGTGAGATGCCAGCTCCTTTCATTCAGTCAGTAGCTTCAAACATTTCTGGTATATGAATAACATGATGTTTTTCAATGGCAAAAATCAATGAATATTGTAAATGCACAAACAGTAATTTCTCCGCATTGCAAGGTGCAATTCTGAAATTTTTTGCTTTTTCCTGCTCCTCTTAGCATGATAAAGAGGATTCAAAGAGAGTGAGATGCCAGCTCCTTTCATTCAGTCAGTAGCTTCAAACATTTCTGGTATATGAATAACATGATGTTTTTCAATGGCAAAAATCAATGAATATTGTAAATGCACAAACAGTAATTTCTCCGCATTGCAAGGTGCAATTCTGAAATTTTTTGCTTTTTCCTGCTCCTCTTAGCATGATAAAGAAGATTCAAAGAGAGTGAGATGCCAGCTCCTTTCATTCAGTCAGTAGCTTCAATCATTTCTGGACGTTTTTCAATGGCAAAAATCAATGAATATTGTAAATGCACAAACAGTAATTTCTCCGCATTGCAAGGTGCAATTCTGAAATTTTTTGCTTTTTCCTGCTCCTCTTAGCATGATAAAGAAGATTCAAAGAGAGTGAGATGCCAGCTCCTTTCATTCAGTCAGTAGCTTCAATCATTTCTGGACGTTTTTCAATGGCAAAAATCAATGAATATTGTAAATGCACAAACAGTAATTTCTCCGCATTGCAAGGTGCAATTCTGAAATTTTTTGCTTTTTCCTGCTCCTCTTAGCATGATAAAGAAGATTCAAAGAGAGTGAGATGCCAGCTCCTTTCATTCAGTCAGTAGCTTCAATCATTTCTGGACGTTTTTCAATGGCAAAAATCAATGAATATTGTAAATGCACAAACAGTAATTTCTCCGCATTGCAAGGTGCAATTCTGAAATTTTTTGCTTTTTCCTGCTCCTCTTAGCATGATAAAGAAGATTCAAAGAGAGTGAGATGCCAGCTCCTTTCATTCAGTCAGTAGCTTCAATCATTTCTGGACGTTTTTCAATGGCAAAAATCAATGAATATTGTAAATGCACAAACAGTAATTTCTCCGCATTGCAAGGTGCAATTCTGAAATTTTTTGCTTTTTCCTGCTCCTCTTAGCATGACAAAGAAGATTCAAAGAGAGTAAGATGCCAGCTCCTTTCATTCAGTCAGTAGCTTCAGTCATTTCTGGTATATGAATAACATGATGTTTTTCAATGGCAAAAATCAATGAATATTGTAAATGCACAAACAGTAATTTCTCCGCATTGCAAGGTGCAATTCTGAAATTTTTTGCTTTTTCCTGCTCCTCTTAGCATGATAAAGAAGATTCAAAGAGAGTGAGATGCCAGCTCCTTTCATTCAGTCAGTAGCTTCAATCATTTCTGGACGTTTTTCAATGGCAAAAATCAATGAATATTGTAAATGCACAAACAGTAATTTCTCCGCATTGCAAGGTGCAATTCTGAAATTTTTTGCTTTTTCCTGCTCCTCTTAGCATGATAAAGAAGATTCAAAGAGAGTGAGATGCCAGCTCCTTTCATTCAGTCAGTAGCTTCAATCATTTCTGGACGTTTTTCAATGGCAAAAATCAATGAATATTGTAAATGCACAAACAGTAATTTCTCCGCATTGCAAGGTGCAATTCTGAAATTTTTTGCTTTTTCCTGCTCCTCTTAGCATGATAAAGAAGAT
This sequence comes from Phyllobates terribilis, assembly GCF_046119375.1. Classification (NCBI taxonomy): domain Eukaryota; kingdom Metazoa; phylum Chordata; class Amphibia; order Anura; family Dendrobatidae; genus Phyllobates; species Phyllobates terribilis. The sequence continues at coordinate 143,301 of NW_027364394.1, forward strand.
TCAAAGAGAGTGAGATGCCAGCTCCTTTCATTCAGTCAGTAGCTTCAAACATTTCTTGTATATGAATAACATGATGTTTTTCAATGGCAAAAATCAATGAATATTGTAAAAGCACAAACAGTAATTTCTCCGCATTGCAAGGTGCAATTCTGAAATTTTTTGCTTTTTCCTGCTCCTCTTAGCATGATAAAGAAGATTCAAAGAGAGTGAGATGCCAGCTCCTTTCATTCAGTCAGTAGCTTCAATCATTTCTGGACGTTTTTCAATGGCAAAAATCAATGAATATTGTAAATGCACAAACAGTAATTTCTCCGCATTGCAAGGTGCAATTCTGAAATTTTTTGCTTTTTCCTGCTCCTCTTAGCATGATAAAGAAGATTCAAAGAGAGTGAGATGCCAGCTCCTTTCATTCAGTCAGTAGCTTCAATCATTTCTGGTATATGAATAACATGATGTTTTTCAATGGCAAAAATCAATGAATATTGTAAATGCACAAACAGTAATTTCTCCGCATTGCAAGTTGCAATTCTGAAATTTTTTGCTTTTTCCTGCTCCTCTTAGCATGATAAAGAAGATTCAAAGAGAGTGAGATGCCAGCTCCTTTCATTCAGTCAGTAGCTTCAATCATTTCTGGACGTTTTTCAATGGCAAAAATCAATGAATATTGTAAATGCACAAACAGTAATTTCTCCGCATTGCAAGGTGCAATTCTGAAATTTTTTGCTTTTTCCTGCTCCTCTTAGCATGATAAAGAAGATTCAAAGAGAGTGAGATGCCAGCTCCTTTCATTCAGTCAGTAGCTTCAATCATTTCTGGACGTTTTTCAATGGCAAAAATCAATGAATATTGTAAATGCACAAACAGTAATTTCTCCGCATTGCAAGGTGCAATTCTGAAATTTTTTGCTTTTTCCTGCTCCTCTTAGCATGATAAAGAAGATTCAAAGAGAGTTAGATGCCAGCTCCTTTCATTCAGTCAGTAGCTTCAAACATTTCTGGTATATGAATAACATGATGTTTTTCAATGGCAAAAATCAATGAATATTGTAAAAGCACAAACAGTAATTTCTCCGCATTGCAAGTTGCAATTCTGAAATGTTTTGCTTTTTCCTGCTCCTCTTAGCATGATAAAGAAGATTCAAAGAGAGTGAGATGCCAGCTCCTTTCATTCAGTCAGTAGCTTCAATCATTTCTGGACGTTTTTCAATGGCAAAAATCAATGAATATTGTAAATGCACAAACAGTAATTTCTCCGCATTGCAAGGTGCAATTCTGAAATTTTTTGCTTTTTCCTGCTCCTCTTAGCATGATAAAGAAGATTCAAAGAGAGTGAGATGCCAGCTCCTTTCATTCAGTCAGTACCTTCAATCATTTCTGGATGTTTTTCAATGGCAAAAATCAATGAATATTGTAAATGCACAAACAGTAATTTCTCCGCATTGCAAGGTGCAATTCTGAAATTTTTTGCTTTTTCCCGCTCCTCTTAGCATGATAAAGAAGATTCAAAGAGAGTGAGGTGCCAGCTCCTTTCATTCAGTCAGTAGCTTCAAACATTTCTGGTATATGAATAACATGTTTTTCAATGGCAAAAATCAATGAATATTGTAAATGCACAAACAGTAATTTCTCCGCATTGCAAGGTGCAATTCTGAAATTTTTTGATTTTTCCTGCTCCTCTTAGCATGATAAAGAAGATTCAAAGAGAGTGAGATGCCAGCTCCTTTCATTCAGTCAGTAGCTTCAATCATTTCTGGACGTTTTTCAATGGCAAAAATCAATGAATATTGTAAATGCACAAACAGTAATTTCTCCGCATTGCAAGGTGCAATTCTGAAATTTTTTGCTTTTTCCTGCTCCTCTTAGCATGATAAAGAAGATTCAAAGAGAGTGAGATGCCAGCTCCTTTCATTCAGTCAGTAGCTTCAATCATTTCTGGACGTTTTTCAATGGCAAAAATCAATGAATATTGTAAATGCACAAACAGTAATTTCTCCGCATTGCAAGGTGCAATTCTGAAATTTTTTGCTTTTTCCTGCTCCTCTTAGCATGATAAAGAAGATTCAAAGAGAGTGAGATGCCAGCTCCTTTCATTCAGTCAGTAGCTTCAAACATTTCTGGTATATGAATAACATGATGTTTTCAATGGCAAAAATCAATGAATATTGTAAATGCACAAACAGTAATTTCTCCGCATTGCAAGGTGCAAGTCTGAAATTTTTTGCTTTTTCCTGCTCCTCTTAGCATGGTAAAGAAGATTCAAAGAGAGTGAGATGCCAGCTACTTTCATTCAGTCAGTAGCTTCAATCATTTCTGGACGTTTTTCAATGGTAAAAATCAATGAATATTGTAAATGCACAAACAGTAATTTCTCCACATTGCAAGGTGCAATTCTGAAATTTTTTGCTTTTTCCTGCTCCTCTTAGCATGATAAAGAAGATTCAAAGAGAGTGAGATGCCAGCTCCTTTCATTCAGTCAGTAGCTTCAAACATTTCTGGTATATGAATAACATGATGTTTTTCAATGGCAAAAATCAATGAATATTGTAAATGCACAAACAGTAATTTCTCCGCATTGCAAGGTGCAATTCTGAAATTTTTTGCTTTTTCCTGCTCCTCTTAGCATGATAAAGAAGATTCAAAGAGAGTGAGATGCCAGCTCCTTTCATTCAGTCAGTAGCTTCAAACATTTCTGGTATATGAATAACATGATGTTTTTCAATGGCAAAAATCAATGAATATTGTAAATGCACAAACAGTAATTTCTCCGCATTGCAAGGTGCAATTCTGAAATTTTTTGCTTTTTCCTGCTCCTCTTAGCATGATAAAGAAGATTCAAAGAGAGTGAGATGCCAGCTCCTTTCATTCAGTCAGTAGCTTCAATCATTTCTGGACGTTTTTCAATGGCAAAAATCAATGAATATTGTAAATGCACAAACAGTAATTTCTCCGCATTGCAAGGTGAAATTCTAAAATTTTTTGCTTTTTCCTGCTCCTCTTAGCATGATAAAGAAGATTCAAAGAGAGTGAGATGCCAGCTCCTTTCATTCAGTCAGTAGCTTCAATCATTTCTGGACGTTTTTCAATGGCAAAAATCAATGAATATTGTAAATGCACAAACAGTAATTTCTCCGCATTGCAAGGTGCAATTCTGAAATTTTTTGCTTTTTCCTGCTCCTCTTAGCATGATAAAGAAGATTCAAAGAGAGTGAGATGCCAGCTCCTTTCATTCAGTCAGTAGCTTCAATCATTTCTGGACGTTTTTCAATGGCAAAAATCAATGAATATTGTAAATGCACAAACAGTAATTTCTCCGCATTGCAAGGTGCAATTCTGAAATTTTTTGCTTTTTCCTGCTCCTCTTAGCATGACAAAGAAGATTCAAAGAGAGTAAGATGCCAGCTCCTTTCATTCAGTCAGTAGCTTCAGTCATTTCTGGTATATGAATAACATGATGTTTTTCAATGGCAAAAATCAATGAATATTGTAAATGCACAAACAGTAATTTCTCCGCATTGCAAGGTGCAATTCTGAAATTTTTTGCTTTTTCCTGCTCCTCTTAGCATGATAAAGAAGATTCAAAGAGAGTGAGATGCCAGCTCCTTTCATTCAGTCAGTAGCTTCAATCATTTCTGGACGTTTTTCAATGGCAAAAATCAATGAATATTGTAAATGCACAAACAGTAATTTCTCCGCATTGCAAGGTGCAATTCTGAAATTTTTTGCTTTTTCCTGCTCCTCTTAGCATGATAAAGAAGATTCAAAGAGAGTGAGATGCCAGCTCCTTTCATTCAGTCAGTAGCTTCAATCATTTCTGGACGTTTTTCAATGGCAAAAATCAATGAATATTGTAAATGCACAAACAGTAATTTCTCCGCATTGCAAGGTGCAATTCTGAAATTTTTTGCTTTTTCCTGCTCCTCTTAGCATGATAAAGAAGATTCAAAGAGAGTGAGATGCCAGCTCCTTTCATTCAGTCAGTAGCTTCAAACATTTCTTGTATATGAATAACATGATGTTTTTCAATGGCAAAAATCAATGAATATTGTAAAAGCACAAACAGTAATTTCTCCGCATTGCAAGGTGCAATTCTGAAATTTTTTGCTTTTTCCTGCTCCTCTTAGCATGATAAAGAAGATTCAAAGAGAGTGAGATGCCAGCTCCTTTCATTCAGTCAGTAGCTTCAATCATTTCTGGACGTTTTTCAATGGCAAAAATCAATGAATATTGTAAATGCACAAACAGTAATTTCTCCGCATTGCAAGGTGCAATTCTGAAATTTTTTGCTTTTTCCTGCTCCTCTTAGCATGATAAAGAAGATTCAAAGAGAGTGAGATGCCAGCTCCTTTCATTCAGTCAGTAGCTTCAATCATTTCTGGTATATGAATAACATGATGTTTTTCAATGGCAAAAATCAATGAATATTGTAAATGCACAAACAGTAATTTCTCCGCATTGCAAGTTGCAATTCTGAAATTTTTTGCTTTTTCCTGCTCCTCTTAGCATGATAAAGAAGATTCAAAGAGAGTGAGATGCCAGCTCCTTTCATTCAGTCAGTAGCTTCAATCATTTCTGGACGTTTTTCAATGGCAAAAATCAATGAATATTGTAAATGCACAAACAGTAATTTCTCCGCATTGCAAGGTGCAATTCTGAAATTTTTTGCTTTTTCCTGCTCCTCTTAGCATGATAAAGAAGATTCAAAGAGAGTGAGATGCCAGCTCCTTTCATTCAGTCAGTAGCTTCAATCATTTCTGGACGTTTTTCAATGGCAAAAATCAATGAATATTGTAAATGCACAAACAGTAATTTCTCCGCATTGCAAGGTGCAATTCTGAAATTTTTTGCTTTTTCCTGCTCCTCTTAGCATGATAAAGAAGATTCAAAGAGAGTTAGATGCCAGCTCCTTTCATTCAGTCAGTAGCTTCAAACATTTCTGGTATATGAATAACATGATGTTTTTCAATGGCAAAAATCAATGAATATTGTAAAAGCACAAACAGTAATTTCTCCGCATTGCAAGTTGCAATTCTGAAATTTTTTGCTTTTTCCTGCTCCTCTTAGCATGATAAAGAAGATTCAAAGAGAGTGAGATGCCAGCTCCTTTCATTCAGTCAGTAGCTTCAATCATTTCTGGACGTTTTTCAATGGCAAAAATCAATGAATATTGTAAATGCACAAACAGTAATTTCTCCGCATTGCAAGGTGCAATTCTGAAATTTTTTGCTTTTTCCTGCTCCTCTTAGCATGATAAAGAAGATTCAAAGAGAGTGAGATGCCAGCTCCTTTCATTCAGTCAGTACCTTCAATCATTTCTGGATGTTTTTCAATGGCAAAAATCAATGAATATTGTAAATGCACAAACAGTAATTTCTCCGCATTGCAAGGTGCAATTCTGAAATTTTTTGCTTTTTCCCGCTCCTCTTAGCATGATAAAGAAGATTCAAAGAGAGTGAGGTGCCAGCTCCTTTCATTCAGTCAGTAGCTTCAAACATTTCTGGTATATGAATAACATGTTTTTCAATGGCAAAAATCAATGAATATTGTAAATGCACAAACAGTAATTTCTCCGCATTGCAAGGTGCAATTCTGAAATTTTTTGATTTTTCCTGCTCCTCTTAGCATGATAAAGAAGATTCAAAGAGAGTGAGATGCCAGCTCCTTTCATTCAGTCAGTAGCTTCAATCATTTCTGGACGTTTTTCAATGGCAAAAATCAATGAATATTGTAAATGCACAAACAGTAATTTCTCCGCATTGCAAGGTGCAATTCTGAAATTTTTTGCTTTTTCCTGCTCCTCTTAGCATGATAAAGAAGATTCAAAGAGAGTGAGATGCCAGCTCCTTTCATTCAGTCAGTAGCTTCAATCATTTCTGGACGTTTTTCAATGGCAAAAATCAATGAATATTGTAAATGCACAAACAGTAATTTCTCCGCATTGCAAGGTGCAATTCTGAAATTTTTTGCTTTTTCCTGCTCCTCTTAGCATGATAAAGAAGATTCAAAGAGAGTGAGATGCCAGCTCCTTTCATTCAGTCAGTAGCTTCAAACATTTCTGGTATATGAATAACATGATGTTTTCAATGGCAAAAATCAATGAATATTGTAAATGCACAAACAGTAATTTCTCCGCATTGCAAGGTGCAAGTCTGAAATTTTTTGCTTTTTCCTGCTCCTCTTAGCATGGTAAAGAAGATTCAAAGAGAGTGAGATGCCAGCTACTTTCATTCAGTCAGTAGCTTCAATCATTTCTGGACGTTTTTCAATGGTAAAAATCAATGAATATTGTAAATGCACAAACAGTAATTTCTCCACATTGCAAGGTGCAATTCTGAAATTTTTTGCTTTTTCCTGCTCCTCTTAGCATGATAAAGAAGATTCAAAGAGAGTGAGATGCCAGCTCCTTTCATTCAGTCAGTAGCTTCAAACATTTCTGGTATATGAATAACATGATGTTTTTCAATGGCAAAAATCAATGAATATTGTAAATGCACAAACAGTAATTTCTCCGCATTGCAAGGTGCAATTCTGAAATTTTTTGCTTTTTCCTGCTCCTCTTAGCATGATAAAGAAGATTCAAAGAGAGTGAGATGCCAGCTCCTTTCATTCAGTCAGTAGCTTCAAACATTTCTGGTATATGAATAACATGATGTTTTTCAATGGCAAAAATCAATGAATATTGTAAATGCACAAACAGTAATTTCTCCGCATTGCAAGGTGCAATTCTGAAATTTTTTGCTTTTTCCTGCTCCTCTTAGCATGATAAAGAAGATTCAAAGAGAGTGAGATTCCAGCTCCTTTCATTCAGTCAGTAGCTTCAATCATTTCTGGACGTTTTTCAATGGCAAAAATCAATGAATATTGTAAATGCACAAACAGTAATTTCTCCGCATTGCAAGGTGCAATTCTAAAATTTTTTGCTTTTTCCTGCTCCTCTTAGCATGATAAAGAAGATTCAAAGAGAGTGAGATGCCAGCTCCTTTCATTCAGTCAGTAGCTTCAATCATTTCTGGACGTTTTTCAATGGCAAAAATCAATGAATATTGTAAATGCACAAACAGTAATTTCTCCGCATTGCAAGGTGCAATTCTGAAATTTTTTGCTTTTTCCTGCTCCTCTTAGCATGATAAAGAAGATTCAAAGAGAGTGAGATGCCAGCTCCTTTCATTCAGTCAGTAGCTTCAATCATTTCTGGACGTTTTTCAATGGCAAAAATCAATGAATATTGTAAATGCACAAACAGTAATTTCTCCGCATTGCAAGGTGCAATTCTGAAATTTTTTGCTTTTTCCTGCTCCTCTTAGCATGATAAAGAAGATTCAAAGAGAGTTAGATGCCAGCTCCTTTCATTCAGTCAGTAGCTTCAAACATTTCTGGTATATGAATAACATGATGTTTTTCAATGGCAAAAATCAATGAATATTGTAAAAGCACAAACAGTAATTTCTCCGCATTGCAAGTTGCAATTCTGAAATTTTTTGCTTTTTCCTGCTCCTCTTAGCATGATAAAGAAGATTCAAAGAGAGTGAGATGCCAGCTCCTTTCATTCAGTCAGTAGCTTCAATCATTTCTGGACGTTTTTCAATGGCAAAAATCAATGAATATTGTAAATGCACAAACAGTAATTTCTCCGCATTGCAAGGTGCAATTCTGAAATTTTTTGCTTTTTCCTGCTCCTCTTAGCATGATAAAGAAGATTCAAAGAGAGTGAGATGCCAGCTCCTTTCATTCAGTCAGTACCTTCAATCATTTCTGGATGTTTTTCAATGGCAAAAATCAATGAATATTGTAAATGCACAAACAGTAATTTCTCCGCATTGCAAGGTGCAATTCTGAAATTTTTTGCTTTTTCCCGCTCCTCTTAGCATGATAAAGAAGATTCAAAGAGAGTGAGGTGCCAGCTCCTTTCATTCAGTCAGTAGCTTCAAACATTTCTGGTATATGAATAACATGTTTTTCAATGGCAAAAATCAATGAATATTGTAAATGCACAAACAGTAATTTCTCCGCATTGCAAGGTGCAATTCTGAAATTTTTTGATTTTTCCTGCTCCTCTTAGCATGATAAAGAAGATTCAAAGAGAGTGAGATGCCAGCTCCTTTCATTCAGTCAGTAGCTTCAATCATTTCTGGACGTTTTTCAATGGCAAAAATCAATGAATATTGTAAATGCACAAACAGTAATTTCTCCGCATTGCAAGGTGCAATTCTGAAATTTTTTGCTTTTTCCTGCTCCTCTTAGCATGATAAAGAAGATTCAAAGAGAGTGAGATGCCAGCTCCTTTCATTCAGTCAGTAGCTTCAATCATTTCTGGACGTTTTTCAATGGCAAAAATCAATGAATATTGTAAATGCACAAACAGTAATTTCTCCGCATTGCAAGGTGCAATTCTGAAATTTTTTGCTTTTTCCTGCTCCTCTTAGCATGATAAAGAAGATTCAAAGAGAGTGAGATGCCAGCTCCTTTCATTCAGTCAGTAGCTTCAAACATTTCTGGTATATGAATAACATGATGTTTTCAATGGCAAAAATCAATGAATATTGTAAATGCACAAACAGTAATTTCTCCGCATTGCAAGGTGCAAGTCTGAAATTTTTTGCTTTTTCCTGCTCCTCTTAGCATGGTAAAGAAGATTCAAAGAGAGTGAGATGCCAGCTACTTTCATTCAGTCAGTAGCTTCAATCATTTCTGGACGTTTTTCAATGGTAAAAATCAATGAATATTGTAAATGCACAAACAGTAATTTCTCCACATTGCAAGGTGCAATTCTGAAATTTTTTGCTTTTTCCTGCTCCTCTTAGCATGATAAAGAAGATTCAAAGAGAGTGAGATGCCAGCTCCTTTCATTCAGTCAGTAGCTTCAAACATTTCTGGTATTTGAATAACATGATGTTTTTCAATGGCAAAAATCAATGAATATTGTAAATGCACAAACAGTAATTTCTCCGCATTGCAAGGTGCAATTCTGAAATTTTTTGCTTTTTCCTGCTCCTCTTAGCATGATAAAGAAGATTCAAAGAGAGTGAGATGCCAGCTCCTTTCATTCAGTCAGTAGCTTCAAACATTTCTGGTATATGAATAACATGATGTTTTTCAATGGCAAAAATCAATGAATATTGTAAATGCACAAACAGTAATTTCTCCGCATTGCAAGGTGCAATTCTGAAATTTTTTGCTTTTTCCTGCTCCTCTTAGCATGATAAAGAAGATTCAAAGAGAGTGAGATGCCAGCTCCTTTCATTCAGTCAGTAGCTTCAATCATTTCTGGACGTTTTTCAATGGCAAAAATCAATGAATATTGTAAATGCACAAACAGTAATTTCTCCGCATTGCAAGGTGCAATTCTGAAATTTTTTGCTTTTTCCTGCTCCTCTTAGCATGATAAAGAAGATTCAAAGAGAGTGAGATGCCAGCTCCTTTCATTCAGTCAGTAGCTTCAATCATTTCTGGACGTTTTTCAATGGCAAAAATCAATGAATATTGTAAATGCACAAACAGTAATTTCTCCGCATTGCAAGGTGCAATTCTGAAATTTTTTGCTTTTTCCTGCTCCTCTTAGCATGATAAAGAAGATTCAAAGAGATTGAGATGCCAGCTCCTTTCATTCAGTCAGTAGCTTCAAACATTTCTGGTATATGAATAACATGATGTTTTTCAATGGCAAAAATCAATGAATATTGTAAATGCACAAACAGTAATTTCTCCGCATTGCAAGGGGCAATTCTGAAATTTTTTGCTTTTTCCTGCTCCTCTTAGCATGATAAAGAAGATTCAAAGAGAGTGAGATGCCAGCTCCTTTCATTCAGTCAGTAGCTTCAATCATTTCTGGACGTTTTTCAATGGCAAAAATCAATGAATATTGTAAATGCACAAACAGTAATTTCTCCGCATTGCAAGGTGCAATTCTGAAATTTTTTGCTTTTTCCTGCTCCTCTTAGCATGATAAAGAAGATTCAAAGAGAGTGAGATGCCAGCTCCTTTCATTCAGTCAGTAGCTTCAATCATTTCTGGACGTTTTTCAATGGCAAAAATCAATGAATATTGTAAATGCACAAACAGTAATTTCTCCGCATTGCAAGGTGCAATTCTGAAATTTTTTGCTTTTTCCTGCTCCTCTTAGCATGACAAAGAAGATTCAAAGAGAGTAAGATGCCAGCTCCTTTCATTCAGTCAGTAGCTTCAATCATTTCTGGTATATGAATAACATGATGTTTTTCAATGGCAAAAATCAATGAATATTGTAAATGCACAAACAGTAATTTCTCCGCATTGCAAGGTGCAATTCTGAAATTTTTTGCTTTTTCCTGCTCCTCTTAGCATGATAAAGAAGATTTAAAGAGAGTGAGATGCCAGCTCCTTTCATTCAGTCAGTAGCTTCAATCATTTCTGGACGTTTTTCAATGGCAAAAATCAATGAATATTGTAAATGCACAAACAGTAATTTCTCCGCATTGCAAGGTGCAATTCTGAAATTTTTTGCTTTTTCCTGCTCCTCTTAGCATGATAAAGAAGATTCAAAGAGAGTGAGATGCCAGCTCCTTTCATTCAGTCAGTAGCTTCAATCATTTCTGGACGTTTTTCAATGGCAAAAATCAATGAATATTGTAAATGCACAAACAGTAATTTCTCCGCATTGCAAGGTGCAATTCTGAAATTTTTTGCTTTTTCCTGCTCCTCTTAGCATGATAAAGAAGATTCAAAGAGAGTGAGATGCCAGCTCCTTTCATTCAGTCAGTAGCTTCAAACATTTCTTGTATATGAATAACATGATGTTTTTCAATGGCAAAAATCAATGAATATTGTAAAAGCACAAACAGTAATTTCTCCGAATTGCAAGGTGCAATTCTGAAATTTTTTGCTTTTTCCTGCTCCTCTTAGCATGATAAAGAAGATTCAAAGAGAGTTAGATGCCAGCTCCTTTCATTCAGTCAGTAGCTTCAAACATTTCTGGTATATGAATAACATGATGTTTTTCAATGGCAAAAATCAATGAATATTGTAAAAGCACAAACAGTAATTTCTCCGCATTGCAAGGTGCAATTCTGAAATTTTTTGCTTTTTCCTGCTCCTCTTAGCATGATAAAGAAGATTCAAAGAGAGTGAGATGCCAGCTCCTTTCATTCAGTCAGTAGCTTCAATCATTTCTGGACGTTTTTCAATGGCAAAAATCAATGAATATTGTAAATGCACAAACAGTAATTTCTCCGCATTGCAAGGTGCAATTCTGAAATTTTTTGCTTTTTCCTGCTCCTCTTAGCATGATAAAGAAGATTCAAAGAGAGTGAGATGCCAGCTCCTTTCATTCAGTCAGTACCTTCAATCATTTCTGGATGTTTTTCAATGGCAAAAATCAATGAATATTGTAAATGCACAAACAGTAATTTCTCCGCATTGCAAGGTGCAATTCTGAAATTTTTTGCTTTTTCCCGCTCCTCTTAGCATGATAAAGAAGATTCAAAGAGAGTGAGGTGCCAGCTCCTTTCATTCAGTCAGTAGCTTCAAACATTTCTGGTATATGAATAACATGTTTTTCAATGGCAAAAATCAATGAATATTGTAAATGCACAAACAGTAATTTCTCCGCATTGCAAGGTGCAATTCTGAAATTTTTTGATTTTTCCTGCTCCTCTTAGCATGATAAAGAAGATTCAAAGAGAGTGAGATGCCAGCTCCTTTCATTCAGTCAGTAGCTTCAATCATTTCTGGACGTTTTTCAATGGCAAAAATCAATGAATATTGTAAATGCACAAACAGTAATTTCTCCGCATTGCAAGGTGCAATTCTGAAATTTTTTGCTTTTTCCTGCTCCTCTTAGCATGATAAAGAAGATTCAAAGAGAGTGAGATGCCAGCTCCTTTCATTCAGTCAGTAGCTTCAATCATTTCTGGACGTTTTTCAATGGCAAAAATCAATGAATATTGTAAATGCACAAACAGTAATTTCTCCGCATTGCAAGGTGCAATTCTGAAATTTTTTGCTTTTTCCTGCTCCTCTTAGCATGATAAAGAAGATTCAAAGAGAGTGAGATGCCAGCTCCTTTCATTCAGTCAGTAGCTTCAAACATTTCTGGTATATGAATAACATGATGTTTTCAATGGCAAAAATCAATGAATATTGTAAATGCACAAACAGTAATTTCTCCGCATTGCAAGGTGTAAGTCTGAAATTTTTTGCTTTTTCCTGCTCCTCTTAGCATGGTAAAGAAGATTCAAAGAGAGTGAGATGCCAGCTACTTTCATTCAGTCAGTAGCTTCAATCATTTCTGGACGTTTTTCAATGGTAAAAATCAATGAATATTGTAAATGCACAAACAGTAATTTCTCCACATTGCAAGGTGCAATTCTGAAATTTTTTGCTTTTTCCTGCTCCTCTTAGCATGATAAAGAAGATTCAAAGAGAGTGAGATGCCAGCTCCTTTCATTCAGTCAGTAGCTTCAAACATTTCTGGTATATGAATAACATGATGTTTTTCAATGGCAAAAATCAATGAATATTGTAAATGCACAAACAGTAATTTCTCCGCATTGCAAGGTGCAATTCTGAAATTTTTTGCTTTTTCCTGCTCCTCTTAGCATGATAAAGAAGATTCAAAGAGAGTGAGATGCCAGCTCCTTTCATTCAGTCAGTAGCTTCAAACATTTCTGGTATATGAATAACATGATGTTTTTCAATGGCAAAAATCAATGAATATTGTAAATGCACAAACAGTAATTTCTCCGCATTGCAAGGTGCAATGCTGAAATTTTTTGCTTTTTCCTGCTCCTCTTAGCATGATAAAGAAGATTCAAAGAGAGTGAGATGCCAGCTCCTTTCATTCAGTCAGTAGCTTCAATCATTTCTGGACGTTTTTCAATGGCAAAAATCAATGAATATTGTAAATGCACAAACAGTAATTTCTCCGCATTGCAAGGTGCAATTCTGAAATTTTTTGCTTTTTCCTGCTCCTCTTAGCATGATAAAGAAGATTCAAAGAGAGTGAGATGCCAGCTCCTTTCATTCAGTCAGTAGCTTCAATCATTTCTGGACGTTTTTCAATGGCAAAAATCAATGAATATTGTAAATGCACAAACAGTAATTTCTCCGCATTGCAAGGTGCAATTCTGAAATTTTTTGCTTTTTCCTGCTCCTCTTAGCATGATAAAGAAGATTCAAAGAGAGTGAGATGCCAGCTCCTTTCATTCAGTCAGTAGCTTCAAACATTTCTGGTATATGAATAACATGATGTTTTTCAATGGCAAAAATCAATGAATATTGTAAATGCACAAACAGTAATTTCTCCGCATTGCAAGGTGCAATTCTGAAATTTTTTGCTTTTTCCTGCTCCTCTTAGCATGATAAAGAAGATTCAAAGAGAGTGAGATGCCAGCTCCTTTCATTCAGTCAGTAGCTTCAATCATTTCTGGACGTTTTTCAATGGCAAAAATCAATGAATATTGTAAATGCACAAACAGTAATTTCTCCGCATTGCAAGGTGCAATTCTGAAATTTTTTGCTTTTTCCTGCTCCTCTTAGCATGACAAAGAAGATTCAAGGAGAGTAAGATGCCAGCTCCTTTCATTCAGTCAGTAGCTTCAATCATTTCTGGTATATGAATAACATGATGTTTTTCAATGGCAAAAATCAATGAATATTGTAAATGCACAAACAGTAATTTCTCCGCATTGCAAGGTGCAATTCTGAAATTTTTTGCTTTTTCCTGCTCCTCTTAGCATGATAAAGAAGATTCAAAGAGAGTGAGATGCCAGCTCCTTTCATTCAGTCAGTAGCTTCAATCATTTCTGGACGTTTTTCAATGGCAAAAATCAATGAATATTGTAAATGCACAAACAGTAATTTCTCCGCATTGCAAGGTGCAATTCTGAAATTTTTTGCTTTTTCCTGCTCCTCTTAGCATGATAAAGAAGATTCAAAGAGAGTGAGATGCCAGCTCCTTTCATTCAGTCAGTAGCTTCAATCATTTCTGGACGTTTTTCAATGGCAAAAATCAATGAATATTGTAAATGCACAAACAGTAATTTCTCCGCATTGCAAGGTGCAATTCTGAAATTTTTTGCTTTTTCCTGCTCCTCTTAGCATGATAAAGAAGATTCAAAGAGAGTGAGATGCCAGCTCCTTTCATTCAGTCAGTAGCTTCAAACATTTCTTGTATATGAATAACATGATGTTTTTCAATGGCAAAAATCAATGAATATTGTAAAAGCACAAACAGTAATTTCTCCGCATTGCAAGGTGCAATTCTGAAATTTTTTGCTTTTTCCTGCTCCTCTTAGCATGATAAAGAAGATTCAAAGAGAGTGAGATGCCAGCTCCTTTCATTCAGTCAGTAGCTTCAATCATTTCTTGACGTTTTTCAATGGCAAAAATCAATGAATATTGTAAATGCACAAACAGTAATTTCTCCGCATTGCAAGGTGCAATTCTGAAATTTTTTGCTTTTTCCTGCTCCTCTTAGCATGATAAAGAAGATTCAAAGAGAGTGAGATGCCAGCTCCTTTCATTCAGTCAGTAGCTTCAATCATTTCTGGTATATGAATAACATGATGTTTTTCAATGGCAAAAATCAATGAATATTGTAAATGCACAAACAGTAATTTCTCCGCATTGCAAGTTGCAATTCTGAAATTTTTTGCTTTTTCCTGCTCCTCTTAGCATGATAAAGAAGATTCAAAGAGAGTGAGATGCCAGCTCCTTTCATTCAGTCAGTAGCTTCAATCATTTCTGGACGTTTTTCAATGGCAAAAATCAATGAATATTGTAAATGCACAAACAGTAATTTCTCCGCATTGCAGGGTGCAATTCTGAAATTTTTTGCTTTTTCCTGCTCCTCTTAGCATGGTAAAGAAGATTCAAAGAGAGTGAGATGCCAGCTACTTTCATTCAGTCAGTAGCTTCAATCATTTCTGGACGTTTTTCAATGGTAAAAATCAATGAATATTGTAAATGCACAAACAGTAATTTCTCCACATTGCAAGGTGCAATTCTGAAATTTTTTGCTTTTTCCTGCTCCACTTAGCATGATAAAGAAGATTCAAAGAGAGTGAGATGCCAGCTCCTTTCATTCAGTCAGTAGCTTCAAACATTTCTGGTATATGAATAACATGATGTTTTTCAATGGCAAAAATCAATGAATATTGTAAATGCACAAACAGTAATTTCTCCGCATTGCAAGGTGCAATTCTGAAATTTTTTGCTTTTTCCTGCTCCTCTTAGCATGATAAAGAAGATTCAAAGAGAGTGAGATGCCAGCTCCTTTCATTCAGTCAGTAGCTTCAAACATTTCTGGTATATGAATAACATGATGTTTTTCAATGGCAAAAATCAATGAATATTGTAAATGCACAAACAGTAATTTCTCCGCATTGCAAGGTGCAATTCTGAAATTTTTTGCTTTTTCCTGCTCCTCTTAGCATGATAAAGAAGATTCAAAGAGAGTGAGATGCCAGCTCCTTTCATTCAGTCAGTAGCTTCAATCATTTCTGGACGTTTTTCAATGGCAAAAATCAATGAATATTGTAAATGCACAAACAGTAATTTCTCCGCATTGCAAGGTGCAATTCTGAAATTTTTTGCTTTTTCCTGCTCCTCTTAGCATGATAAAGAAGATTCAAAGAGAGTGAGATGCCAGCTCCTTTCATTCAGTCAGTAGCTTCAATCATTTCTGGACGTTTTTCAATGGCAAAAATCAATGAATATTGTAAATGCACAAACAGTAATTTCTCCGCATTGCAAGGTGCAATTCTGAAATTTTTTGCTTTTTCCTGCTCCTCTTAGCATGATAAAGAAGATTCAAAGAGAGTGAGATGCCAGCTCCTTTCATTCAGTCAGTAGCTTCAAACATTTCTGGTATATGAATAACATGATGTTTTTCAATGGCAAAAATCAATGAATATTGTAAATGCACAAACAGTAATTTCTCCGCATTGCAAGGTGCAATTCTGAAATTTTTTGCTTTTTCCTGCTCCTCTTAGCATGATAAAGAAGATTCAAAGAGAGTGAGATGCCAGCTCCTTTCATTCAGTCAGTAGCTTCAATCATTTCTGGACGTTTTTCAATGGCAAAAATCAATGAATATTGTAAATGCACAAACAGTAATTTCTCCGCATTGCAAGGTGCAATTCTGAAATTTTTTGCTTTTTCCTGCTCCTCTTAGCATGATAAAGAAGATTCAAAGAGAGTGAGATGCCAGCTCCTTTCATTCAGTCAGTAGCTTCAAACATTTCTTGTATATGAATAACATGATGTTTTTCAATGGCAAAAATCAATGAATATTGTAAAAGCACAAACAGTAATTTCTCCGCATTGCAAGGTGCAATTCTGAAATTTTTTGCTTTTTCCTGCTCCTCTTAGCATGATAAAGAAGATTCAAAGAGAGTGAGATGCCAGCTCCTTTCATTCAGTCAGTAGCTTCAATCATTTCTTGACGTTTTTCAATGGCAAAAATCAATGAATATTGTAAATGCACAAACAGTAATTTCTCCGCATTGCAAGGTGCAATTCTGAAATTTTTTGCTTTTTCCTGCTCCTCTTAGCATGATAAAGAAGATTCAAAGAGAGTGAGATGCCAGCTCCTTTCATTCAGTCAGTAGCTTCAATCATTTCTGGTATATGAATAACATGATGTTTTTCAATGGCAAAAATCAATGAATATTGTAAATGCACAAACAGTAATTTCTCCGCATTGCAAGTTGCAATTCTGAAATTTTTTGCTTTTTCCTGCTCCTCTTAGCATGATAAAGAAGATTCAAAG
This sequence comes from Phyllobates terribilis, assembly GCF_046119375.1. NCBI lineage: Eukaryota > Metazoa > Chordata > Amphibia > Anura > Dendrobatidae > Phyllobates > Phyllobates terribilis. The sequence continues at coordinate 160,044 of NW_027364394.1, forward strand.
AGAGTGAGATGCCAGCTCCTTTCATTCAGTCAGTAGCTTCAATCATTTCTGAACGTTTTTCAATGGCAAAAATCAATGAATATTGTAAATGCACAAACAGTAATTTCTCCGCATTGCAAGGTGCAATTCTGAAATTTTTTGCTTTTTCCTGCTCCTCTTAGCATGATAAAGAAGATTCAAAGAGAGTGAGATGCCAGCTCCTTTCATTCAGTCAGTAGCTTCAAACATTTCTGGTATATGAATAACATGATGTTTTCAATGGCAAAAATCAATGAATATTGTAAATGCACAAACAGTAATTTCTCCGCATTGCAAGGTGCAAGTCTGAAATTTTTTGCTTTTTCCTGCTCCTCTTAGCATGGTAAAGAAGATTCAAAGAGAGTGAGATGCCAGCTACTTTCATTCAGTCAGTAGCTTCAATCATTTCTGGACGTTTTTCAATGGTAAAAATCAATGAATATTGTAAATGCACAAACAGTAATTTCTCCACATTGCAAGGTGCAATTCTGAAATTTTTTGCTTTTTCCTGCTCCTCTTAGCATGATAAAGAAGATTCAAAGAGAGTGAGATGCCAGCTCCTTTCATTCAGTCAGTAGCTTCAAACATTTCTGGTATATGAATAACATGATGTTTTTCAATGGCAAAAATCAATGAATATTGTAAATGCACAAACAGTAATTTCTCCGCATTGCAAGGTGCAATTCTGAAATTTTTTGCTTTTTCCTGCTCCTCTTAGCATGATAAAGAAGATTCAAAGAGAGTGAGATGCCAGCTCCTTTCATTCAGTCAGTAGCTTCAAACATTTCTGGTATATGAATAACATGATGTTTTTCAATGGCAAAAATCAATGAATATTGTAAATGCACAAACAGTAATTTCTCCGCATTGCAAGGTGCAATTCTGAAATTTTTTGCTTTTTCCTGCTCCTCTTAGCATGATAAAGAAGATTCAAAGAGAGTGAGATGCCAGCTCCTTTCATTCAGTCAGTAGCTTCAAACATTTCTGGTATATGAATAACATGATGTTTTTCAATGGCAAAAATCAATGAATATTGTAAATGCACAAACAGTAATTTCTCCGCATTGCAAGGTGCAATTCTGAAATTTTTTGCTTTTTCCTGCTCCTCTTAGCATGATAAAGAAGATTCAAAGAGAGTGAGATGCCAGCTCCTTTCATTCAGTCAGTAGCTTCAATCATTTCTGGACGTTTTTCAATGGCAAAAATCAATGAATATTGTAAATGCACAAACAGTAATTTCTCCGCATTGCAAGGTGCAATTCTGAAATTTTTTGCTTTTTCCTGCTCCTTTTAGCATGATAAAGAAGATTCAAAGAGAGTGAGATGCCAGCTCCTTTCATTCAGTCAGTAGCTTCAATCATTTCTGGACGTTTTTCAATGGCAAAAATCAATGAATATTGTAAATGCACAAACAGTAATTTCTCCGCATTGCAAGGTGCAATTCTGAAATTTTTTGCTTTTTCCTGCTCCTCTTAGCATGATAAAGAAGATTCAAAGAGATTGAGATGCCAGCTCCTTTCATTCAGTCAGTAGCTTCAAACATTTCTGGTATATGAATAACATGATGTTTTTCAATGGCAAAAATCAATGAATATTGTAAATGCACAAACAGTAATTTCTCCGCATTGCAAGGGGCAATTCTGAAATTTTTTGCTTTTTCCTGCTCCTCTTAGCATGATAAAGAAGATTCAAAGAGAGTGAGATGCCAGCTCCTTTCATTCAGTCAGTAGCTTCAATCATTTCTGGACGTTTTTCAATGGCAAAAATCAATGAATATTGTAAATGCACAAACAGTAATTTCTCCGCATTGCAAGGTGCAATTCTGAAATTTTTTGCTTTTTCCTGCTCCTCTTAGCATGATAAAGAAGATTCAAAGAGAGTGAGATGCCAGCTCCTTTCATTCAGTCAGTAGCTTCAATCATTTCTGGACGTTTTTCAATGGCAAAAATCAATGAATATTGTAAATGCACAAACAGTAATTTCTCCGCATTGCAAGGTGCAATTCTGAAATTTTTTGCTTTTTCCTGCTCCTCTTAGCATGACAAAGAAGATTCAAAGAGAGTAAGATGCCAGCTCCTTTCATTCAGTCAGTAGCTTCAATCATTTCTGGTATATGAATAACATGATGTTTTTCAATGGCAAAAATCAATGAATATTGTAAATGCACAAACAGTAATTTCTCCGCATTGCAAGGTGCAATTCTGAAATTTTTTGCTTTTTCCTGCTCCTCTTAGCATGATAAAGAAGATTCAAAGAGAGTGAGATGCCAGCTCCTTTCATTCAGTCAGTAGCTTCAATCATTTCTGGACGTTTTTCAATGGCAAAAATCAATGAATATTGTAAATGCACAAACAGTAATTTCTCCGCATTGCAAGGTGCAATTCTGAAATTTTTTGCTTTTTCCTGCTCCTCTTAGCATGATAAAGAAGATTCAAAGAGAGTGAGATGCCAGCTCCTTTCATTCAGTCAGTAGCTTCAATCATTTCTGGACGTTTTTCAATGGCAAAAATCAATGAATATTGTAAATGCACAAACAGTAATTTCTCCGCATTGCAAGGTGCAATTCTGAAATTTTTTGCTTTTTCCTGCTCCTCTTAGCATGATAAAGAAGATTCAAAGAGAGTGAGATGCCAGCTCCTTTCATTCAGTCAGTAGCTTCAAACATTTCTTGTATATGAATAACATGATGTTTTTCAATGGCAAAAATCAATGAATATTGTAAAAGCACAAACAGTAATTTCTCCGCATTGCAAGGTGCAATTCTGAAATTTTTTGCTTTTTCCTGCTCCTCTTAGCATGATAAAGAAGATTCAAAGAGAGTTAGATGCCAGCTCCTTTCATTCAGTCAGTAGCTTCAAACATTTCTGGTATATGAATAACATGATGTTTTTCAATGGCAAAAATCAATGAATATTGTAAAAGCACAAACAGTAATTTCTCCGCATTGCAAGGTGCAATTCTGAAATTTTTTGCTTTTTCCTGCTCCTCTTAGCATGATAAAGAAGATTCAAAGAGAGTGAGATGCCAGCTCCTTTCATTCAGTCAGTAGCTTCAATCATTTCTGGACGTTTTTCAATGGCAAAAATCAATGAATATTGTAAATGCACAAACAGTAATTTCTCCGCATTGCAAGGTGCAATTCTGAAATTTTTTGCTTTTTCCTGCTCCTCTTAGCATGATAAAGAAGATTCAAAGAGAGTGAGATGCCAGCTCCTTTCATTCAGTCAGTACCTTCAATCATTTCTGGATGTTTTTCAATGGCAAAAATCAATGAATATTGTAAATGCACAAACAGTAATTTCTCCGCATTGCAAGGTGCAATTCTGAAATTTTTTGCTTTTTCCCGCTCCTCTTAGCATGATAAAGAAGATTCAAAGAGAGTGAGGTGCCAGCTCCTTTCATTCAGTCAGTAGCTTCAAACATTTCTGGTATATGAATAACATGTTTTTCAATGGCAAAAATCAATGAATATTGTAAATGCACAAACAGTAATTTCTCCGCATTGCAAGGTGCAATTCTGAAATTTTTTGATTTTTCCTGCTCCTCTTAGCATGATAAAGAAGATTCAAAGAGAGTGAGATGCCAGCTCCTTTCATTCAGTCAGTAGCTTCAATCATTTCTGGACGTTTTTCAATGGCAAAAATCAATGAATATTGTAAATGCACAAACAGTAATTTCTCCGCATTGCAAGGTGCAATTCTGAAATTTTTTGCTTTTTCCTGCTCCTCTTAGCATGATAAAGAAGATTCAAAGAGAGTGAGATGCCAGCTCCTTTCATTCAGTCAGTAGCTTCAATCATTTCTGGACGTTTTTCAATGGCAAAAATCAATGAATATTGTAAATGCACAAACAGTAATTTCTCCGCATTGCAAGGTGCAATTCTGAAATTTTTTGCTTTTTCCTGCTCCTCTTAGCATGATAAAGAAGATTCAAAGAGAGTGAGTTGCCAGCTCCTTTCATTCAGTCAGTAGCTTCAAACATTTCTGGTATATGAATAACATGATGTTTTCAATGGCAAAAATCAATGAATATTGTAAATGCACAAACAGTAATTTCTCCGCATTGCAAGGTGTAAGTCTGAAATTTTTTGCTTTTTCCTGCTCCTCTTAGCATGGTAAAGAAGATTCAAAGAGAGTGAGATGCCAGCTACTTTCATTCAGTCAGTAGCTTCAATCATTTCTGGACGTTTTTCAATGGTAAAAATCAATGAATATTGTAAATGCACAAACAGTAATTTCTCCACATTGCAAGGTGCAATTCTGAAATTTTTTGCTTTTTCCTGCTCCTCTTAGCATGATAAAGAAGATTCAAAGAGAGTGAGATGCCAGCTCCTTTCATTCAGTCAGTAGCTTCAAACATTTCTGGTATATGAATAACATGATGTTTTTCAATGGCAAAAATCAATGAATATTGTAAATGCACAAACAGTAATTTCTCCGCATTGCAAGGTGCAATTCTGAAATTTTTTGCTTTTTCCTGCTCCTCTTAGCATGATAAAGAAGATTCAAAGAGAGTGAGATGCCAGCTCCTTTCATTCAGTCAGTAGCTTCAAACATTTCTGGTATATGAATAACATGATGTTTTTCAATGGCAAAAATCAATGAATATTGTAAATGCACAAACAGTAATTTCTCCGCATTGCAAGGTGCAATTCTGAAATTTTTTGCTTTTTCCTGCTCCTCTTTGCATGATAAAGAAGATTCAAAGAGAGTGAGATGCCAGCTCCTTTCATTCAGTCAGTAGCTTCAATCATTTCTGGACGTTTTTCAATGGCAAAAATCAATGAATATTGTAAATGCACAAACAGTAATTTCTCCGCATTGCAAGGTGCAATTCTGAAATTTTTTGCTTTTTCCTGCTCCTCTTAGCATGATAAAGAAGATTCAAAGAGAGTGAGATGCCAGCTCCTTTCATTCAGTCAGTAGCTTCAATCATTTCTGGACGTTTTTCAATGGCAAAAATCAATGAATATTGTAAATGCACAAACAGTAATTTCTCCGCATTGCAAGGTGCAATTCTGAAATTTTTTGCTTTTTCCTGCTCCTCTTAGCATGATAAAGAAGATTCAAAGAGAGTGAGATGCCAGCTCCTTTCATTCAGTCAGTAGCTTCAAACATTTCTGGTATATGAATAACATGATGTTTTTCAATGGCAAAAATCAATGAATATTGTAAATGCACAAACAGTAATTTCTCCGCATTGCAAGGTGCAATTCTGAAATTTTTTGCTTTTTCCTGCTCCTCTTAGCATGATAAAGAAGATTCAAAGAGAGTGAGATGCCAGCTCCTTTCATTCAGTCAGTAGCTTCAATCATTTCTGGACGTTTTTCAATGGCAAAAATCAATGAATATTGTAAATGCACAAACAGTAATTTCTCCGCATTGCAAGGTGCAATTCTGAAATTTTTTGCTTTTTCCTGCTCCTCTTAGCATGACAAAGAAGATTCAAGGAGAGTAAGATGCCAGCTCCTTTCATTCAGTCAGTAGCTTCAATCATTTCTGGTATATGAATAACATGATGTTTTTCAATGGCAAAAATCAATGAATATTGTAAATGCACAAACAGTAATTTCTCCGCATTGCAAGGTGCAATTCTGAAATTTTTTGCTTTTTCCTGCTCCTCTTAGCATGATAAAGAAGATTCAAAGAGAGTGAGATGCCAGCTCCTTTCATTCAGTCAGTAGCTTCAATCATTTCTGGACGTTTTTCAATGGCAAAAATCAATGAATATTGTAAATGCACAAACAGTAATTTCTCCGCATTGCAAGGTGCAATTCTGAAATTTTTTGCTTTTTCCTGCTCCTCTTAGCATGATAAAGAAGATTCAAAGAGAGTGAGATGCCAGCTCCTTTCATTCAGTCAGTAGCTTCAATCATTTCTGGACGTTTTTCAATGGCAAAAATCAATGAATATTGTAAATGCACAAACAGTAATTTCTCCGCATTGCAAGGTGCAATTCTGAAATTTTTTGCTTTTTCCTGCTCCTCTTAGCATGATAAAGAAGATTCAAAGAGAGTGAGATGCCAGCTCCTTTCATTCAGTCAGTAGCTTCAAACATTTCTTGTATATGAATAACATGATGTTTTTCAATGGCAAAAATCAATGAATATTGTAAAAGCACAAACAGTAATTTCTCCGCATTGCAAGGTGCAATTCTGAAATTTTTTGCTTTTTCCTGCTCCTCTTAGCATGATAAAGAAGATTCAAAGAGAGTGAGATGCCAGCTCCTTTCATTCAGTCAGTAGCTTCAATCATTTCTTGACGTTTTTCAATGGCAAAAATCAATGAATATTGTAAATGCACAAACAGTAATTTCTCCGCATTGCAAGGTGCAATTCTGAAATTTTTTGCTTTTTCCTGCTCCTCTTAGCATGATAAAGAAGATTCAAAGAGAGTGAGATGCCAGCTCCTTTCATTCACTCAGTAGCTTCAATCATTTCTGGTATATGAATAACATGATGTTTTTCAATGGCAAAAATCAATGAATATTGTAAATGCACAAACAGTAATTTCTCCGCATTGCAAGTTGCAATTCTGAAATTTTTTGCTTTTTCCTGCTCCTCTTAGCATGATAAAGAAGATTCAAAGAGAGTGAGATGCCAGCTCCTTTCATTCAGTCAGTAGCTTCAATCATTTCTGGACGTTTTTCAATGGCAAAAATCAATGAATATTGTAAATGCACAAACAGTAATTTCTCCGCATTGCAGGGTGCAATTCTGAAATTTTTTGCTTTTTCCTGCTCCTCTTAGCATGGTAAAGAAGATTCAAAGAGAGTGAGATGCCAGCTACTTTCATTCAGTCAGTAGCTTCAATCATTTCTGGACGTTTTTCAATGGTAAAAATCAATGAATATTGTAAATGCACAAACAGTAATTTCTCCACATTGCAAGGTGCAATTCTGAAATTTTTTGCTTTTTCCTGCTCCTCTTAGCATGATAAAGAAGATTCAAAGAGAGTGAGATGCCAGCTCCTTTCATTCAGTCAGTAGCTTCAAACATTTCTGGTATATGAATAACATGATGTTTTTCAATGGCAAAAATCAATGAATATTGTAAATGCACAAACAGTAATTTCTCCGCATTGCAAGGTGCAATTCTGAAATTTTTTGCTTTTTCCTGCTCCTCTTAGCATGATAAAGAAGATTCAAAGAGAGTGAGATGCCAGCTCCTTTCATTCAGTCAGTAGCTTCAAACATTTCTGGTATATGAATAACATGATGTTTTTCAATGGCAAAAATCAATGAATATTGTAAATGCACAAACAGTAATTTCTCCGCATTGCAAGGTGCAATTCTGAAATTTTTTGCTTTTTCCTGCTCCTCTTAGCATGATAAAGAAGATTCAAAGAGAGTGAGATGCCAGCTCCTTTCATTCAGTCAGTAGCTTCAATCATTTCTGGACGTTTTTCAATGGCAAAAATCAATGAATATTGTAAATGCACAAACAGTAATTTCTCCGCATTGCAAGGTGCAATTCTGAAATTTTTTGCTTTTTCCTGCTCCTCTTAGCATGATAAAGAAGATTCAAAGAGAGTGAGATGCCAGCTCCTTTCATTCAGTCAGTAGCTTCAATCATTTCTGGACGTTTTTCAATGGCAAAAATCAATGAATATTGTAAATGCACAAACAGTAATTTCTCCGCATTGCAAGGTGCAATTCTGAAATTTTTTGCTTTTTCCTGCTCCTCTTAGCATGATAAAGAAGATTCAAAGAGAGTGAGATGCCAGCTCCTTTCATTCAGTCAGTAGCTTCAAACATTTCTGGTATATGAATAACATGATGTTTTTCAATGGCAAAAATCAATGAATATTGTAAATGCACAAACAGTAATTTCTCCGCATTGCAAGGTGCAATTCTGAAATTTTTTGCTTTTTCCTGCTCCTCTTAGCATGATAAAGAAGATTCAAAGAGAGTGAGATGCCAGCTCCTTTCATTCAGTCAGTAGCTTCAATCATTTCTGGACGTTTTTCAATGGCAAAAATCAATGAATATTGTAAATGCACAAACAGTAATTTCTCCGCATTGCAAGGTGCAATTCTGAAATTTTTTGCTTTTTCCTGCTCCTCTTAGCATGATAAAGAAGATTCAAAGAGAGTGAGATGCCAGCTCCTTTCATTCAGTCAGTAGCTTCAAACATTTCTTGTATATGAATAACATGATGTTTTTCAATGGCAAAAATCAATGAATATTGTAAAAGCACAAACAGTAATTTCTCCGCATTGCAAGGTGCAATTCTGAAATTTTTTGCTTTTTCCTGCTCCTCTTAGCATGATAAAGAAGATTCAAAGAGAGTGAGATGCCAGCTCCTTTCATTCAGTCAGTAGCTTCAATCATTTCTTGACGTTTTTCAATGGCAAAAATCAATGAATATTGTAAATGCACAAACAGTAATTTCTCCGCATTGCAAGGTGCAATTCTGAAATTTTTTGCTTTTTCCTGCTCCTCTTAGCATGATAAAGAAGATTCAAAGAGAGTGAGATGCCAGCTCCTTTCATTCAGTCAGTAGCTTCAATCATTTCTGGTATATGAATAACATGATGTTTTTCAATGGCAAAAATCAATGAATATTGTAAATGCACAAACAGTAATTTCTCCGCATTGCAAGTTGCAATTCTGAAATTTTTTGCTTTTTCCTGCTCCTCTTAGCATGATAAAGAAGATTCAAAGAGAGTGAGATGCCAGCTCCTTTCATTCAGTCAGTAGCTTCAATCATTTCTGGACGTTTTTCAATGGCAAAAATCAATGAATATTGTAAATGCACAAACAGTAATTTCTCCGCATTGCAGGGTGCAATTCTGAAATTTTTTGCTTTTTCCTGCTCCTCTTAGCATGGTAAAGAAGATTCAAAGAGAGTGAGATGCCAGCTACTTTCATTCAGTCAGTAGCTTCAATCATTTCTGGACGTTTTTCAATGGTAAAAATCAATGAATATTGTAAATGCACAAACAGTAATTTCTCCACATTGCAAGGTGCAATTCTGAAATTTTTTGCTTTTTCCTGCTCCTCTTAGCATGATAAAGAAGATTCAAAGAGAGTGAGATGCCAGCTCCTTTCATTCAGTCAGTAGCTTCAAACATTTCTGGTATATGAATAACATGATGTTTTTCAATGGCAAAAATCAATGAATATTGTAAATGCACAAACAGTAATTTCTCCGCATTGCAAGGTGCAATTCTGAAATTTTTTGCTTTTTCCTGCTCCTCTTAGCATGATAAAGAAGATTCAAAGAGAGTGAGATGCCAGCTCCTTTCATTCAGTCAGTAGCTTCAAACATTTCTGGTATATGAATAACATGATGTTTTTCAATGGCAAAAATCAATGAATATTGTAAATGCACAAACAGTAATTTCTCCGCATTGCAAGGTGCAATTCTGAAATTTTTTGCTTTTTCCTGCTCCTCTTAGCATGATAAAGAAGATTCAAAGAGAGTGAGATGCCAGCTCCTTTCATTCAGTCAGTAGCTTCAATCATTTCTGGACGTTTTTCAATGGCAAAAATCAATGAATATTGTAAATGCACAAACAGTAATTTCTCCGCATTGCAAGGTGCAATTCTGAAATTTTTTGCTTTTTCCTGCTCCTCTTAGCATGATAAAGAAGATTCAAAGAGAGTGAGATGCCAGCTCCTTTCATTCAGTCAGTAGCTTCAATCATTTCTGGACGTTTTTCAATGGCAAAAATCAATGAATATTGTAAATGCACAAACAGTAATTTCTCCGCATTGCAAGGTGCAATTCTGAAATTTTTTGCTTTTTCCTGCTCCTCTTAGCATGATAAAGAAGATTCAAAGAGAGTGAGATGCCAGCTCCTTTCATTCAGTCAGTAGCTTCAAACATTTCTGGTATATGAATAACATGATGTTTTTCAATGGCAAAAATCAATGAATATTGTAAATGCACAAACAGTAATTTCTCCGCATTGCAAGGTGCAATTCTGAAATTTTTTGCTTTTTCCTGCTCCTCTTAGCATGATAAAGAAGATTCAAAGAGAGTGAGATGCCAGCTCCTTTCATTCAGTCAGTAGCTTCAATCATTTCTGGACGTTTTTCAATGGCAAAAATCAATGAATATTGTAAATGCACAAACAGTAATTTCTCCGCATTGCAAGGTGCAATTCTGAAATTTTTTGCTTTTTCCTGCTCCTCTTAGCATGACAAAGAAGATTCAAGGAGAGTAAGATGCCAGCTCCTTTCATTCAGTCAGTAGCTTCAATCATTTCTGGTATATGAATAACATGATGTTTTTCAATGGCAAAAATCAATGAATATTGTAAATGCACAAACAGTAATTTCTCCGCATTGCAAGGTGCAATTCTGAAATTTTTTGCTTTTTCCTGCTCCTCTTAGCATGATAAAGAAGATTCAAAGAGAGTGAGATGCCAGCTCCTTTCATTCAGTCAGTAGCTTCAATCATTTCTGGACGTTTTTCAATGGCAAAAATCAATGAATATTGTAAATGCACAAACAGTAATTTCTCCGCATTGCAAGGTGCAATTCTGAAATTTTTTGCTTTTTCCTGCTCCTCTTAGCATGATAAAGAAGATTCAAAGAGAGTGAGATGCCAGCTCCTTTCATTCAGTCAGTAGCTTCAATCATTTCTGGACGTTTTTCAATGGCAAAAATCAATGAATATTGTAAATGCACAAACAGTAATTTCTCCGCATTGCAAGGTGCAATTCTGAAATTTTTTGCTTTTTCCTGCTCCTCTTAGCATGATAAAGAAGATTCAAAGAGAGTGAGATGCCAGCTCCTTTCATTCAGTCAGTAGCTTCAAACATTTCTTGTATATGAATAACATGATGTTTTTCAATGGCAAAAATCAATGAATATTGTAAAAGCACAAACAGTAATTTCTCCGCATTGCAAGGTGCAATTCTGAAATTTTTTGCTTTTTCCTGCTCCTCTTAGCATGATAAAGAAGATTCAAAGAGAGTGAGATGCCAGCTCCTTTCATTCAGTCAGTACCTTCAATCATTTCTTGACGTTTTTCAATGGCAAAAATCAATGAATATTGTAAATGCACAAACAGTAATTTCTCCGCATTGCAAGGTGCAATTCTGAAATTTTTTGCTTTTTCCTGCTCCTCTTAGCATGATAAAGAAGATTCAAAGAGAGTGAGATGCCAGCTCCTTTCATTCAGTCAGTAGCTTCAATCATTTCTGGTATATGAATAACATGATGTTTTTCAATGGCAAAAATCAATGAATATTGTAAATGCACAAACAGTAATTTCTCCGCATTGCAAGTTGCAATTCTGAAATTTTTTGCTTTTTCCTGCTCCTCTTAGCATGATAAAGAAGATTCAAAGAGAGTGAGATGCCAGCTCCTTTCATTCAGTCAGTAGCTTCAATCATTTCTGGACGTTTTTCAATGGCAAAAATCAATGAATATTGTAAATGCACAAACAGTAATTTCTCCGCATTGCAAGGTGCAATTCTGAAATTTTTTGCTTTTTCCTGCTCCTCTTAGCATGATAAAGAAGATTCAAAGAGAGTGAGATGCCAGCTCCTTTCATTCAGTCAGTAGCTTCAATCATTTCTGGACGTTTTTCAATGGCAAAAATCAATGAATATTGTAAATGCACAAACAGTAATTTCTCCGCATTGCAAGGTGCAATTCTGAAATTTTTTGCTTTTTCCTGCTCCTCTTAGCATGATAAAGAAGATTCAAAGAGAGTTAGATGCCAGCTCCTTTCATTCAGTCAGTAGCTTCAAACATTTCTGGTATATGAATAACATGATGTTTTTCAATGGCAAAAATCAATGAATATTGTAAAAGCACAAACAGTAATTTCTCCGCATTGCAAGGTGCAATTCTGAAATTTTTTGCTTTTTCCTGCTCCTCTTAGCATGATAAAGAAGATTCAAAGAGAGTGAGATGCCAGCTCCTTTCATTCAGTCAGTAGCTTCAATCATTTCTGGACGTTTTTCAATGGCAAAAATCAATGAATATTGTAAATGCACAAACAGTAATTTCTCCGCATTGCAAGGTGCAATTCTGAAATTTTTTGCTTTTTCCTGCTCCTCTTAGCATGATAAAGAAGATTCAAAGAGAGTGAGATGCCAGCTCCTTTCATTCAGTCAGTAGCTTCAAACATTTCTGGTATATGAATAACATGATGTTTTTCAATGGCAAAAATCAATGAATATTGTAAATGCACAAACAGTAATTTCTCCGCATTGCAAGGTGCAATTCTGAAATTTTTTGCTTTTTCCTGCTCCTCTTAGCATGATAAAGAAGATTCAAAGAGAGTGAGATGCCAGCTCCTTTCATTCAGTCAGTAGCTTCAATCATTTCTGGACGTTTTTCAATGGCAAAAATCAATGAATATTGTAAATGCACAAACAGTAATTTCTCCGCATTGCAAGGTGCAATTCTGAAATTTTTTGCTTTTTCCTGCTCCTCTTAGCATGATAAAGAAGATTCAAAGAGAGTGAGATGCCAGCTCCTTTCATTCAGTCAGTAGCTTCAATCATTTCTGGACGTTTTTCAATGGCAAAAATCAATGAATATTGTAAATGCACAAACAGTAATTTCTCCGCATTGCAAGGTGCAATTCTGAAATTTTTTGCTTTTTCCTGCTCCTCTTAGCATGATAAAGAAGATTCAAAGAGAGTGAGATGCCAGCTCCTTTCATTCAGTCAGTAGCTTCAAACATTTCTGGTATATGAATAACATGATGTTTTTCAATGGCAAAAATCAATGAATATTGTAAATGCACAAACAGTAATTTCTCCGCATTGCAAGGTGCAATTCTGAAATTTTTTGCTTTTTCCTGCTCCTCTTAGCATGATAAAGAAGATTCAAAGAGAGTGAGATGCCAGCTCCTTTCATTCAGTCAGTAGCTTCAATCATTTCTGGACGTTTTTCAATGGCAAAAATCAATGAATATTGTAAATGCACAAACAGTAATTTCTCCGCATTGCAAGGTGCAATTCTGAAATTTTTTGCTTTTTCCTGCTCCTCTTAGCATGACAAAGAAGATTCAAGGAGAGTAAGATGCCAGCTCCTTTCATTCAGTCAGTAGCTTCAATCATTTCTGGTATATGAATAACATGATGTTTTTCAATGGCAAAAATCAATGAATATTGTAAATGCACAAACAGTAATTTCTCCGCATTGCAAGGTGCAATTCTGAAATTTTTTGCTTTTTCCTGCTCCTCTTAGCATGACAAAGAAGATTCAAGGAGAGTAAGATGCCAGCTCCTTTCATTCAGTCAGTAGCTTCAATCATTTCTGGTATATGAATAACATGATGTTTTTCAATGGCAAAAATCAATGAATATTGTAAATGCACAAACAGTAATTTCTCCGCATTGCAAGGTGCAATTCTGAAATTTTTTGCTTTTTCCTGCTCCTCTTAGCATGATAAAGAAGATTCAAAGAGAGTGAGATGCCAGCTCCTTTCATTCAGTCAGTAGCTTCAATCATTTCTGGACGTTTTTCAATGGCAAAAATCAATGAATATTGTAAATGCACAAACAGTAATTTCTCCGCATTGCAAGGTGCAATTCTGAAATTTTTTGCTTTTTCCTGCTCCTCTTAGCATGATAAAGAAGATTCAAAGAGAGTGAGATGCCAGCTCCTTTCATTCAGTCAGTAGCTTCAATCATTTCTGGACGTTTTTCAATGGCAAAAATCAATGAATATTGTAAATGCACAAACAGTAATTTCTCCGCATTGCAAGGTGCAATTCTGAAATTTTTTGCTTTTTCCTGCTCCTCTTAGCATGATAAAGAAGATTCAAAGAGAGTGAGATGCCAGCTCCTTTCATTCAGTCAGTAGCTTCAAACATTTCTTGTATATGAATAACATGATGTTTTTCAATGGCAAAAATCAATGAATATTGTAAAAGCACAAACAGTAATTTCTCCGCATTGCAAGGTGCAATTCTGAAATTTTTTGCTTTTTCCTGCTCCTCTTAGCATGATAAAGAAGATTCAAAGAGAGTGAGATGCCAGCTCCTTTCATTCAGTCAGTACCTTCAATCATTTCTTGACGTTTTTCAATGGCAAAAATCAATGAATATTGTAAATGCACAAACAGTAATTTCTCCGCATTGCAAGGTGCAATTCTGAAATTTTTTGCTTTTTCCTGCTCCTCTTAGCATGATAAAGAAGATTCAAAGAGACTGAGATGCCAGCTCCTTTCATTCAGTCAGTAGCTTCAATCATTTCTGGTATATGAATAACATGATGTTTTTCAATGGCAAAAATCAATGAATATTGTAAATGCACAAACAGTAATTTCTCCGCATTGCAAGTTGCAATTCTGAAATTTTTTGCTTTTTCCTGCTCCTCTTAGCATGATAAAGAAGATTCAAAGAGAGTGAGATGCCAGCTCCTTTCATTCAGTCAGTAGCTTCAATCATTTCTGGACGTTTTTCAATGGCAAAAATCAATGAATATTGTAAATGCACAAACAGTAATTTCTCTGCATTGCAAGGTGCAATTCTGAAATTTTTTGCTTTTTCCTGCTCCTCTTAGCATGATAAAGAAGATTCAAAGAGAGTGAGATGCCAGCTCCTTTCATTCAGTCAGTAGCTTCAATCATTTCTGGACGTTTTTCAATGGCAAAAATCAATGAATATTGTAAATGCACAAACAGTAATTTCTCCGCATTGCAAGGTGCAATTCTGAAATTTTTTGCTTTTTCCTGCTCCTCTTAGCATGATAAAGAAGATTCAAAGAGAGTTAGATGCCAGCTCCTTTCATTCAGTCAGTAGCTTCAAACATTTCTGGTATATGAATAACATGATGTTTTTCAATGGCAAAAATCAATGAATATTGTAAAAGCACAAACAGTAATTTCTCCGCATTGCAAGGTGCAATTCTGAAATTTTTTGCTTTTTCCTGCTCCTCTTAGCATGATAAAGAAGATTCAAAGAGAGTGAGATGCCAGCTCCTTTCATTCAGTCAGTAGCTTCAATCATTTCTGGACGTTTTTCAATGGCAAAAATCAATGAATATTGTAAATGCACAAACAGTAATTTCTCCGCATTGCAAGGTGCAATTCTGAAATTTTTTGCTTTTTCCTGCTCCTCTTAGCATGATAAAGAAGATTCAAAGAGAGTGAGATGCCAGCTCCTTTCATTCAGTCAGTAGCTTCAAACATTTCTGGTATATGAATAACATGATGTTTTTCAATGGCAAAAATCAATGAATATTGTAAATGCACAAACAGTAATTTCTCCGCATTGCAAGGTGCAATTCTGAAATTTTTTGCTTTTTCCTGCTCCTCTTAGCATGATAAAGAAGATTCAAAGAGAGTGAGATGCCAGCTCCTTTCATTCAGTCAGTAGCTTCAATCATTTCTGGACGTTTTTCAATGGCAAAAATCAATGAATATTGTAAATGCACAAACAGTAATTTCTCCGCATTGCAAGGTGCAATTCTGAAATTTTTTGCTTTTTCCTGCTCCTCTTAGCATGATAAAGAAGATTCAAAGAGAGTGAGATGCCAGCTCCTTTCATTCAGTCAGTAGCTTCAATCATTTCTGGACGTTTTTCAATGGCAAAAATCAATGAATATTGTAAATGCACAAACAGTAATTTCTCCGCATTGCAAGGTGCAATTCTGAAATTTTTTGCTTTTTCCTGCTCCTCTTAGCATGATAAAGAAGATTCAAAGAGAGTGAGATGCCAGCTCCTTTCATTCAGTCAGTAGCTTCAATCATTTCTGGACGTTTTTCAATGGCAAAAATCAATGAATATTGTAAATGCACAAACAGTAATTTCTCCGCATTGCAAGGTGCAATTCTGAAATTTTTTGCTTTTTCCTGCTCCTCTTAGCATGATAAAGAAGATTCAAAGAGAGTGAGATGCCAGCTCCTTTCATTCAGTCAGTAGCTTCAAACATTTCTGGTATATGAATAACATGATGTTTTTCAATGGCAAAAATCAATGAATATTGTAAATGCACAAACAGTAATTTCTCCGCATTGCAAGGTGCAATTCTGAAATTTTTTGCTTTTTCCTGCTCCTCTTAGCATGATAAAGAAGATTCAAAGAGAGTGAGATGCCAGCTCCTTTCATTCAGTCAGTAGCTTCAATCATTTCTGGACGTTTTTCAATGGCAAAAATCAATGAATATTGTAAATGCACAAACAGTAATTTCTCCGCATTGCAAGGTGCAATTCTGAAATTTTTTGCTTTTTCCTGCTCCTCTTAGCATGACAAAGAAGATTCAAGGAGAGTAAGATGCCAGCTCCTTTCATTCAGTCAGTAGCTTCAATCATTTCTGGTATATGAATAACATGATGTTTTTCAATGGCAAAAATCAATGAATATTGTAAATGCACAAACAGTAATTTCTCCGCATTGCAAGGTGCAATTCTGAAATTTTTTGCTTTTTCCTGCTCCTCTTAGCATGATAAAGAAGATTCAAAGAGAGTGAGATGCCAGCTCCTTTCATTCAGTCAGTAGCTTCAATCATTTCTGGACGTTTTTCAATGGCAAAAATCAATGAATATTGTAAATGCACAAACAGTAATTTCTCCGCATTGCAAGGTGCAATTCTGAAATTTTTTGCTTTTTCCTGCTCCTCTTAGCATGATAAAGAAGATTCAAAGAGAGTGAGATGCCAGCTCCTTTCATTCAGTCAGTAGCTTCAATCATTTCTGGACGTTTTTCAATGGCAAAAATCAATGAATATTGTAAATGCACAAACAGTAATTTCTCCGCATTGCAAGGTGCAATTCTGAAATTTTTTGCTTTTTCCTGCTCCTCTTAGCATGATAAAGAAGATTCAAAGAGAGTGAGATGCCAGCTCCTTTCATTCAGTCAGTAGCTTCAAACATTTCTTGTATATGAATAACATGATGTTTTTCAATGGCAAAAATCAATGAATATTGTAAAAGCACAAACAGTAATTTCTCCGCATTGCAAGGTGCAATTCTGAAATGTTTTGCTTTTTCCTGCTCCTCTTAGCATGATAAAGAAGATTCAAAGAGAGTGAGATGCCAGCTCCTTTCATTCAGTCAGTAGCTTCAATCATTTCTTGACGTTTTTCAATGGCAAAAATCAATGAATATTGTAAATGCACAAACAGTAATTTCTCCGCATTGCAAGGTGCAATTCTGAAATTTTTTGCTTTTTCCTGCTCCTCTTAGCATGATAAAGAAGATTCAAAGAGAGTGAGATGCCAGCTCCTTTCATTCAGTCAGTAGCTTCAATCATTTCTGGTATATGAATAACATGATGTTTTTCAATGGCAAAAATCAATGAATATTGTAAATGCACAAACAGTAATTTCTCCGCATTGCAAGTTGCAATTCTGAAATTTTTTGCTTTTTCCTGCTCCTCTTAGCATGATAAAGAAGATTCAAAGAGAGTGAGATGCCAGCTCCTTTCATTCAGTCAGTAGCTTCAATCATTTCTGGACGTTTTTCAATGGCAAAAATCAATGAATATTGTAAATGCACAAACAGTAATTTCTCCGCATTGCAAGGTGCAATTCTGAAATTTTTTGCTTTTTCCTGCTCCTCTTAGCATGATAAAGAAGATTCAAAGAGAGTGAGATGCCAGCTCCTTTCATTCAGTCAGTAGCTTCAATCATTTCTGGACGTTTTTCAATGGCAAAAATCAATGAATATTGTAAATGCACAAACAGTAATTTCTCCGCATTGCAAGGTGCAATTCTGAAATTTTTTGCTTTTTCCTGCTCCTCTTAGCATGATAAAGAAGATTCAAAGAGAGTTAGATGCCAGCTCCTTTCATTCAGTCAGTAGCTTCAAACATTTCTGGTATATGAATAACATGATGTTTTTCAATGGCAAAAATCAATGAATATTGTAAAAGCACAAACAGTAATTTCTCCGCATTGCAAGGTGCAATTCTGAAATTTTTTGCTTTTTCCTGCTCCTCTTAGCATGATAAAGAAGATTCAAAGAGAGTGAGATGCCAGCTCCTTTCATTCAGTCAGTAGCTTCAATCATTTCTGGACGTTTTTCAATGGCAAAAATCAATGAATATTGTAAATGCACAAACAGTAATTTCTCCGCATTGCAAGGTGCAATTCTGAAATTTTTTGCTTTTTCCTGCTCCTCTTAGCATGATAAAGAAGATTCAAAGAGAGTGAGATGCCAGCTCCTTTCATTCAGTCAGTAGCTTCAATCATTTCTGGTATATGAATAACATGATGTTTTTCAATGGCAAAAATCAATGAATATTGTAAATGCACAAACAGTAATTTCTCCACATTGCAAGGTGCAATTCTGAAATTTTTTGCTTTTTCCTGCTCCTCTTAGCATGATAAAGAAGATTCAAAGAGAGTGAGATGCCAGCTCCTTTCATTCAGTCAGTAGCTTCAATCATTTCTGGACGTTTTTCAATGGCAAAAATCAATGAATATTGTAAATGCACAAACAGTAATTTCTCCGCATTGCAAGGTGCAATTCTGAAATTTTTTGCTTTTTCCTGCTCCTCTTAGCATGATAAAGAAGATTCAAAGAGAGTGAGATGCCAGCTCCTTTCATTCAGTCAGTAGCTTCAATCATTTCTGGACGTTTTTCAATGGCAAAAATCAATGAATATTGTAAATGCACAAACAGTAATTTCTCCGCATTGCAAGGTGCAATTCTGAAATTTTTTGCTTTTTCCTGCTCCTCTTAGCATGATAAAGAAGATTCAAAGAGAGTGAGATGCCAGCTCCTTTCATTCAGTCAGTAGCTTCAAACATTTCTGGTATATGAATAACATGATGTTTTTCAATGGCAAAAATCAATGAATATTGTAAATGCACAAACAGTAATTTCTCCGCATTGCAAGGTGCAATTCTGAAATTTTTTGCTTTTTCCTGCTCCTCTTAGCATGATAAAGAAGATTCAAAGAGAGTGAGATGCCAGCTCCTTTCATTCAGTCAGTAGCTTCAATCATTTCTGGACGTTTTTCAATGGCAAAAATCAATGAATATTGTAAATGCACAAACAGTAATTTCTCCGCATTGCAAGGTGCAATTCTGAAATTTTTTGCTTTTTCCTGCTCCTCTTAGCATGACAAAGAAGATTCAAGGAGAGTAAGATGCCAGCTCCTTTCATTCAGTCAGTAGCTTCAATCATTTCTGGTATATGAATAACATGATGTTTTTCAATGGCAAAAATCAATGAATATTGTAAATGCACAAACAGTAATTTCTCCGCATTGCAAGGTGCAATTCTGACATTTTTTGCTTTTTCCTGCTCCTCTTAGCATGATAAAGAAGATTCAAAGAGAGTGAGATGCCAGCTCCTTTCATTCAGTCAGTAGCTTCAATCATTTCTGGACGTTTTTCAATGGCAAAAATCAATGAATATTGTAAATGCACAAACAGTAATTTCTCCGCATTGCAAGGTGCAATTCTGAAATTTTTTGCTTTTTCCTGCTCCTCTTAGCATGATAAAGAAGATTCAAAGAGAGTGAGATGCCAGCTCCTTTCATTCAGTCAGTAGCTTCAATCATTTCTGGACGTTTTTCAATGGCAAAAATCAATGAATATTGTAAATGCACAAACAGTAATTTCTCCGCATTGCAAGGTGCAATTCTGAAATTTTTTGCTTTTTCCTGCTCCTCTTAGCATGATAAAGAAGATTCAAAGAGAGTGAGATGCCAGCTCCTTTCATTCAGTCAGTAGCTTCAAACATTTCTTGTATATGAATAACATGATGTTTTTCAATGGCAAAAATCAATGAATATTGTAAAAGCACAAACAGTAATTTCTCCGCATTGCAAGGTGCAATTCTGAAATTTTTTGCTTTTTCCTGCTCCTCTTAGCATGATAAAGAAGATTGAAAGAGAGTGAGATGCCAGCTCCTTTCATTCAGTCAGTAGCTTCAATCATTTCTTGACGTTTTTCAATGGCAAAAATCAATGAATATTGTAAATGCACAAACAGTAATTTCTCCGCATTGCAAGGTGCAATTCTGAAATTTTTTGCTTTTTCCTGCTCCTCTTAGCATGATAAAGAAGATTCAAAGAGAGTGAGATGCCAGCTCCTTTCATTCAGTCAGTAGCTTCAATCATTTCTGGTATATGATTAACATGATGTTTTTCAATGGCAAAAATCAATGAATATTGTAAATGCACAAACAGTAATTTCTCCGCATTGCAAGTTGCAATTCTGAAATTTTTTGCTTTTTCCTGCTCCTCTTAGCATGATAAAGAAGATTCAAAGAGAGTGAGATGCCAGCTCCTTTCATTCAGTCAGTAGCTTCAATCATTTCTGGACGTTTTTCAATGGCAAAAATCAATGAATATTGTAAATGCACAAACAGTAATTTCTCCGCATTGCAAGGTGCAATTCTGAAATTTTTTGCTTTTTCCTGCTCCTCTTAGCATGATAAAGAAGATTCAAAGAGACTGAGATGCCAGCTCCTTTCATTCAGTCAGTAGCTTCAATCATTTCTGGACGTTTTTCAATGGCAAAAATCAATGAATATTGTAAATGCACAAACAGTAATTTCTCCGCATTGCAAGGTGCAATTCTGAAATTTTTTGCTTTTTCCTGCTCCTCTTAGCATGATAAAGAAGATTCAAAGAGAGTTAGATGCCAGCTCCTTTCATTCAGTCAGTAGCTTCAAACATTTCTGGTATATGAATAACATGATGTTTTTCAATGGCAAAAATCAATGAATATTGTAAAAGCACAAACAGTAATTTCTCCGCATTGCAAGGTGCAATTCTGAAATTTTTTGCTTTTTCCTGCTCCTCTTAGCATGATAAAGAAGATTCAAAGAGAGTGAGATGCCAGCTCCTTTCATTCAGTCAGTAGCTTCAATCATTTCTGGATGTTTTTCAATGGCAAAAATCAATGAATATTGTAAATGCACAAACAGTAATTTCTCCGCATTGCAAGGTGCAATTCTGAAATTTTTTGCTTTTTCCTGCTCCTCTTAGCATGATAAAGAAGATTCAAAGAGAGTGAGATGCCAGCTCCTTTCATTCAGTCAGTAGCTTCAATCATTTCTGGTATATGAATAACATGATGTTTTTCAATGGCAAAAATCAATGAATATTGTAAATGCACAAACAGTAATTTCTCCACATTGCAAGGTGCAATTCTGAAATTTTTTGCTTTTTCCTGCTCCTCTTAGCATGATAAAGAAGATTCAAAGAGAGTGAGATGCCAGCTCCTTTCATTCAGTCAGTAGCTTCAATCATTTCTGGACGTTTTTCAATGGCAAAAATCAATGAATATTGTAAATGCACAAACAGTAATTTCTCCGCATTGCAAGGTGCAATTCTGAAATTTTTTGCTTTTTCCTGCTCCTCTTAGCATGATAAAGAAGATTCAAAGAGAGCGAGATGCCAGCTCCTTTCATTCAGTCAGTAGCTTCAATCATTTCTGGTATATGAATAACATGATGTTTTTCAATGGCAAAAATCAATGAATATTGTAAATGCACAAACAGTAATTTCTCCGCATTGCAAGGTGCAATTCTGAAATTTTTTGCTTTTTCCTGCTCCTCTTAGCATGATAAAGAAGATTCAAAGAGAGTGAGATGCCAGCTCCTTTCATTCAGTCAGTAGCTTCAATCATTTCTGGACGTTTTTCAATGGCAAAAATCAATGAATATTGTAAATGCACAAACAGTAATTTCTCCGCATTGCAAGGTGCAATTCTGAAATTTTTTGCTTTTTCCTGCTCCTCTTAGCATGATAAAGAAGATTCAAAGAGAGTGAGATGCCAGCTCCTTTCATTCAGTCAGTAGCTTCAAACATTTCTGGTATATGAATAACATGATGTTTTTCAATGGCAAAAATCAATGAATATTGTAAATGCACAAACAGTAATTTCTCCGCATTGCAAGGTGCAATTCTGAAATTTTTTGCTTTTTCCTGCTCCTCTTAGCATGATAAAGAAGATTCAAAGAGAGTGAGATGCCAGCTCCTTTCATTCAGTCAGTAGCTTCAATCATTTCTGGACGTTTTTCAATGGCAAAAATCAATGAATATTGTAAATGCACAAACAGTAATTTCTCCGCATTGCAAGGTGCAATTCTGAAATTTTTTGCTTTTTCCTGCTCCTCTTAGCATGATAAAGAAGATTCAAAGAGAGTGAGATGCCAGCTCCTTTCATTCAGTCAGTAGCTTCAATCATTTCTGGTATATGAATAACATGATGTTTTTCAATGGCAAAAATCAATGAATATTGTAAATGCACAAACAGTATTTTCTCCGCATTGCAAGGTGCAATTCTGAAATTTTTTGCTTTTTCCTGCTCCTCTTAGCATGATAAAGAAGATTCAAAGAGAGTGAGATGCCAGCTCCTTTCATTCAGTCAGTAGCTTCAAACATTTCTGGTATATGAATAACATGATGTTTTTCAATGGCAAAAATCAATGAATATTGTAAATGCACAAACAGTAATTTCTCCGCATTGCAAGGTGCAATTCTGAAATTTTTTGCTTTTTCCTGCTCCTCTTAGCATGATAAAGAAGATTCAAAGAGAGTGAGATGCCAGCTCCTTTCATTCAGTCAGTAGCTTCAATCATTTCTGGACGTTTTTCAATGGCAAAAATCAATGAATATTGTAAATGCACAAACAGTAATTTCTCCGCATTGCAAGGTGCAATTCTGAAATTTTTTGCTTTTTCCTGCTCCTCTTAGCATGATAAAGAAGATTCAAAGAGAGTGAGATGTCAGCTCCTTTCATTCAGTCAGTAGCTTCAAACATTTCTGGTATATGAATAACATGATGTTTTTCAATGGCAAAAATCAATGAATTTTGTAAATGCACAAACAGTAATTTCTCCGCATTGCAAGGTGCAATTCTGAAATTTTTTGCTTTTTCCTGCTCCTCTTAGCATGATAAAGAAGATTCAAAGAGAGTGAGATGCCAGTTCCTTTCATTCAGTCAGTAGCTTCAATCATTTCTGGACGTTTTTCAATGGCAAAAATCAATGAATATTGTAAATGCACAAACAGTAATTTCTCCGCATTGCAAGGTGCAATTCTGAAATTTTTTGCTTTTTCCTGCTCCTCTTAGCATGATAAATAAGATTCAAAGAGAGTGAGATGCCAGCTCTTTTCATTCAGTCAGTAGCTTCAATCATTTCTGGTATATGAATAACATGATGTTTTTCAATGGCAAAAATCAATGAATATTGTAAATGCACAAACAGTAATTTCTCCGCATTGCAAGGTGCAATTCTGAATTTTTTTGCTTTTTCCTGCTCCTCTTAGCATGATAAAGAAGATTCAAAGAGAGTGAGATGCCAGCTCCTTTCATTCAGTCAGTAGCTTCAATCATTTCTGGACGTTTTTCAATGGCAAAAATCAATGAATATTGTAAATGCACAAACAGTAATTTCTCCGCATTGCAAGGTGCAATTCTGAAATTTTTTGCTTTTTCCTGCTCCTCTTAGCATGATAAACAAGATTCAAAGAGAGTGAGATGCCAGCTCCTTTCATTCAGTCAGTAGCTTCAATCATTTCTGGACGTTTTTCAATGGCAAAAATCAATGAATATTGTAAATGCACAAACAGTAATTTCTCCGCATTGCAAGGTGCAATTCTGAAATTTTTTGCTTTTTCCTGCTCCTCTTAGCATGATAAAGAAGATTCAAAGAGAGTGAGATGCCAGCTCCTTTCATTCAGTCAGTAGCTTCAAACATTTCTGGTATATGAATAACATGATGTTTTTCAATGGCAAAAATCAATGAATATTGTAAATGCACAAACAGTAATTTCTCCGCATTGCAAGGTGCAAGTCTGAAATTTTTTGCTTTTTCCTGCTCCTCTTAGCATGATAAAGAAGATTCAAAGAGAGTGAGATGCCAGCTACTTTCATTCAGTCAGTAGCTTCAATCATTTCTGGACGTTTTTCAATGGTAAAAATCAATGAATATTGTAAATGCACAAACAGTAATTTCTCCACATTGCAAGGTGCAATTCTGAAATTTTTTGCTTTTTCCTGCTCCTCTTAGCATGATAAAGAAGATTCAAAGAGAGTGAGATGCCAGCTCCTTTCATTCAGTCAGTAGCTTCAATCATTTCTGGTATATGAATAACATGATGTTTTTCAATGGCAAAAATCAATGAATATTGTAAATGCACAAACAGTAATTTCTCCACATTGCAAGGTGCAATTCTGAAATTTTTTGCTTTTTCCTGCTCCTCTTAGCATGATAAAGAAGATTCAAAGAGAGTGAGATGCCAGCTCCTTTCATTCAGTCAGTAGCTTCAATCATTTCTGGACGTTTTTCAATGGCAAAAATCAATGAATATTGTAAATGCACAAACAGTAATTTCTCCGCATTGCAAGGTGCAATTCTGAAATTTTTTGCTTTTTCCTGCTCCTCTTAGCATGATAAAGAAGATTCAAAGAGAGTGAGATGCCAGCTCCTTTCACTCAGTCAGTAGCTTCAATCATTTCTGGACGTTTTTCAATGGCAAAAATCAATGAATATTGTAAATGCACAAACAGTAATTTCTCCGCATTGCAAGGTGCAATTCTGAAATTTTTTGCTTTTTCCTGCTCCTCTTAGCATGATAAAGAAGATTCAAAGAGAGTGAGATGCCAGCTCCTTTCATTCAGTCAGTAGCTTCAAACATTTCTGGTATATGAATAACATGATGTTTTTCAATGGCAAAAATCAATGAATATTGTAAATGCACAAACAGTAATTTCTCCGCATTGCAAGGTGCAATTCTGAAATTTTTTGCTTTTTCCTGCTCCTCTTAGCATGATAAAGAAGATTCAAAGAGAGTGAGATGCCAGCTCCTTTCATTCAGTCAGTAGCTTCAATCATTTCTGGACGTTTTTCAATGGCAAAAATCAATGAATATTGTAAATGCACAAACAGTAATTTCTCCGCATTGCAAGGTGCAATTCTGAAATTTTTTGCTTTTTCCTGCTCCTCTTAGCATGACAAAGAAGATTCAAGGAGAGTAAGATGCCAGCTCCTTTCATTCAGTCAGTAGCTTCAATCATTTCTGGTATATGAATAACATGATGTTTTTCAATGGCAAAATTCAATGAATATTGTAAATGCACAAACAGTAATTTCTCCGCATTGCAAGGTGCAATTCTGACATTTTTTGCTTTTTCCTGCTCCTCTTAGCATGATAAAGAAGATTCAAAGAGAGTGAGATGCCAGCTCCTTTCATTCAGTCAGTAGCTTCAATCATTTCTGGACGTTTTTCAATGGCAAAAATCAATGAATATTGTAAATGCACAAACAGTAATTTCTCCGCATTGCAAGGTGCAATTCTGAAATTTTTTGCTTTTTCCTGCTCCTCTTAGCATGATAAAGAAGATTCAAAGAGAGTGAGATGCCAGCTCCTTTCATTCAGTCAGTAGCTTCAATCATTTCTGGACGTTTTTCAATGGCAAAAATCAATGAATATTGTAAATGCACAAACAGTAATTTCTCCGCATTGCAAGGTGCAATTCTGAAATTTTTTGCTTTTTCCTGCTCCTCTTAGCATGATAAAGAAGATTCAAAGAGAGTGAGATGCCAGCTCCTTTCATTCAGTCAGTAGCTTCAAACATTTCTTGTATATGAATAACATGATGTTTTTCAATGGCAAAAATCAATGAATATTGTAAAAGCACAAACAGTAATTTCTCCGCATTGCAAGGTGCAATTCTGAAATTTTTTGCTTTTTCCTGCTCCTCTTAGCATGATAAAGAAGATTCAAAGAGAGTGAGATGCCAGCTCCTTTCATTCAGTCAGTAGCTTCAATCATTTCTTGACGTTTTTCAATGGCAAAAATCAATGAATATTGTAAATGCACAAACAGTAATTTTTCCGCATTGCAAGGTGCAATTCTGAAATTTTTTGCTTTTTCCTGCTCCTCTTAGCATGATAAAGAAGATTCAAAGAGAGTGAGATGCCAGCTCCTTTCATTCAGTCAGTAGCTTCAATCATTTCTGGTATATGAATAACATGATGTTTTTCAATGGCAAAAATCAATGAATATTGTAAATGCACAAACAGTAATTTCTCCGCATTGCAAGTTGCAATTCTGAAATTTTTTGCTTTTTCCTGCTCCTCTTAGCATGATAAAGAAGATTCAAAGAGAGTGAGATGCCAGCTCCTTTCATTCAGTCAGTAGCTTCAATCATTTCTGGACGTTTTTCAATGGCAAAAATCAATGAATATTGTAAATGCACAAACAGTAATTTCTCCGCATTGCAAGGTGCAATTCTGAAATTTTTTGCTTTTTCCTGCTCCTCTTAGCATGACAAAGAAGATTCAAAGAGACTGAGATGCCAGCTCCTTTCATTCAGTCAGTAGCTTCAATCATTTCTGGACGTTTTTCAATGGCAAAAATCAATGAATATTGTAAATGCACAAACAGTAATTTCTCCGCATTGCAAGGTGCAATTCTGAAATTTTTTGCTTTTTCCTGCTCCTCTTAGCATGATAAAGAAGATTCAAAGAGAGTTAGATGCCAGCTCCTTTCATTCAGTCAGTAGCTTCAAACATTTCTGGTATATGAATAACATGATGTTTTTCAATGGCAAAAATCAATGAATATTGTAAAAGCACAAACAGTAATTTCTCCGCATTGCAAGGTGCAATTCTGAAATTTTTTGCTTTTTCCTGCTCCTCTTAGCATGATAAAGAAGATTCAAAGAGAGTGAGATGCCAGCTCCTTTCATTCAGTCAGTAGCTTCAATCATTTCTGGATGTTTTTCAATGGCAAAAATCAATGAATATTGTAAATGCACAAACAGTAATTTCTCCGCATTGCAAGGTGCAATTCTGAAAT
Organism: Phyllobates terribilis; assembly: GCF_046119375.1. Taxonomy (NCBI): domain Eukaryota; kingdom Metazoa; phylum Chordata; class Amphibia; order Anura; family Dendrobatidae; genus Phyllobates; species Phyllobates terribilis. The sequence goes on from NW_027364394.1 coordinate 186,751, forward strand.
TTTTTGCTTTTTCCTGCTCCTCTTAGCATGATAAAGAAGATTCAAAGAGAGTGAGATGCCAGCTCCTTTCATTCAGTCAGTAGCTTCAATCATTTCTGGTATATGAATAACATGATGTTTTTCAATGGCAAAAATCAATGAATATTGTAAATGCACAAACAGTAATTTCTCCACATTGCAAGGTGCAATTCTGAAATTTTTTGCTTTTTCCTGCTCCTCTTAGCATGATAAAGAAGATTCAAAGAGAGTGAGATGCCAGCTCCTTTCATTCAGTCAGTAGCTTCAATCATTTCTGGACGTTTTTCAATGGCAAAAATCAATGAATATTGTAAATGCACAAACAGTAATTTCTCCGCATTGCAAGGTGCAATTCTGAAATTTTTTGCTTTTTCCTGCTCCTCTTAGCATGATAAAGAAGATTCAAAGAGAGCGAGATGCCAGCTCCTTTCATTCAGTCAGTAGCTTCAATCATTTCTGGTATATGAATAACATGATGTTTTTCAATGGCAAAAATCAATGAATATTGTAAATGCACAAACAGTAATTTCTCCGCATTGCAAGGTGCAATTCTGAAATTTTTTGCTTTTTCCTGCTCCTCTTAGCATGATAAAGAAGATTCAAAGAGAGTGAGATGCCAGCTCCTTTCATTCAGTCAGTAGCTTCAATCATTTCTGGACGTTTTTCAATGGCAAAAATCAATGAATATTGTAAATGCACAAACAGTAATTTCTCCGCATTGCAAGGTGCAATTCTGAAATTTTTTGCTTTTTCCTGCTCCTCTTAGCATGATAAAGAAGATTCAAAGAGAGTGAGATGCCAGCTCCTTTCATTCAGTCAGTAGCTTCAAACATTTCTGGTATATGAATAACATGATGTTTTTCAATGGCAAAAATCAATGAATATTGTAAATGCACAAACAGTAATTTCTCCGCATTGCAAGGTGCAATTCTGAAATTTTTTGCTTTTTCCTGCTCCTCTTAGCATGATAAAGAAGATTCAAAGAGAGTGAGATGCCAGCTCCTTTCATTCAGTCAGTAGCTTCAATCATTTCTGGACGTTTTTCAATGGCAAAAATCAATGAATATTGTAAATGCACAAACAGTAATTTCTCCGCATTGCAAGGTGCAATTCTGAAATTTTTTGCTTTTTCCTGCTCCTCTTAGCATGATAAAGAAGATTCAAAGAGAGTGAGATGCCAGCTCCTTTCATTCAGTCAGTAGCTTCAATCATTTCTGGTATATGAATAACATGATGTTTTTCAATGGCAAAAATCAATGAATATTGTAAATGCACAAACAGTAATTTCTCCGCATTGCAAGGTGCAATTCTGAAATTTTTTGCTTTTTCCTGCTCCTCTTAGCATGATAAAGAAGATTCAAAGAGAGTGAGATGCCAGCTCCTTTCATTCAGTCAGTAGCTTCAAACATTTCTGGTATATGAATAACATGATGTTTTTCAATGGCAAAAATCAATGAATATTGTAAATGCACAAACAGTAATTTCTCCGCATTGCAAGGTGCAATTCTGAAATTTTTTGCTTTTTCCTGCTCCTCTTAGCATGATAAAGAAGATTCAAAGAGAGTGAGATGCCAGCTCCTTTCATTCAGTCAGTAGCTTCAATCATTTCTGGACGTTTTTCAATGGCAAAAATCAATGAATATTGTAAATGCACAAACAGTAATTTCTCCGCATTGCAAGGTGCAATTCTGAAATTTTTTGCTTTTTCCTGCTCCTCTTAGCATGATAAAGAAGATTCAAAGAGAGTGAGATGTCAGCTCCTTTCATTCAGTCAGTAGCTTCAAACATTTCTGGTATATGAATAACATGATGTTTTTCAATGGCAAAAATCAATGAATTTTGTAAATGCACAAACAGTAATTTCTCCGCATTGCAAATTGCAATTCTGAAATTTTTTGCTTTTTCCTGCTCCTCTTAGCATGATAAAGAAGATTCAAAGAGAGTGAGATGCCAGTTCCTTTCATTCAGTCAGTAGCTTCAATCATTTCTGGACGTTTTTCAATGGCAAAAATCAATGAATATTGTAAATGCACAAACAGTAATTTCTCCGCATTGCAAGGTGCAATTCTGAAATTTTTTGCTTTTTCCTGCTCCTCTTAGCATGATAAATAAGATTCAAAGAGAGTGAGATGCCAGCTCTTTTCATTCAGTCAGTAGCTTCAATCATTTCTGGTATATGAATAACATGATGTTTTTCAATGGCAAAAATCAATGAATATTGTAAATGCACAAACAGTAATTTCTCCGCATTGCAAGGTGCAATTCTGAATTTTTTTGCTTTTTCTTGCTCCTCTTAGCATGATAAAGAAGATTCAAAGAGAGTGAGATGCCAGCTCCTTTCATTCAGTCAGTAGCTTCAATCATTTCTGGACGTTTTTCAATGGCAAAAATCAATGAATATTGTAAATGCACAAACAGTAATTTCTCCGCATTGCAAGGTGCAATTCTGAAATTTTTTGCTTTTTCCTGCTCCTCTTAGCATGATAAAGAAGATTCAAAGAGAGTGAGATGCCAGTTCCTTTCATTCAGTCAGTAGCTTCAATCATTTCTGGACGTTTTTCAATGGCAAAAATCAATGAATATTGTAAATGCACAAACAGTAATTTCTCCGCATTGCAAGGTGCAATTCTGAAATTTTTTGCTTTTTCCTGCTCCTCTTAGCATGATAAATAAGATTCAAAGAGAGTGAGATGCCAGCTCTTTTCATTCAGTCAGTAGCTTCAATCATTTCTGGTATATGAATAACATGATGTTTTTCAATGGCAAAAATCAATGAATATTGTAAATGCACAAACAGTAATTTCTCCGCATTGCAAGGTGCAATTCTGAATTTTTTTGCTTTTTCCTGCTCCTCTTAGCATGATAAAGAAGATTCAAAGAGAGTGAGATGCCAGCTCCTTTCATTCAGTCAGTAGCTTCAATCATTTCTGGACGTTTTTCAATGGCAAAAATCAATGAATATTGTAAATGCACAAACAGTAATTTCTCCGCATTGCAAGGTGCAATTCTGAAATTTTTTGCTTTTTCCTGCTCCTCTTAGCATGATAAACAAGATTCAAAGAGAGTGAGATGCCAGCTCCTTTCATTCAGTCAGTAGCTTCAATCATTTCTGGACGTTTTTCAATGGCAAAAATCAATGAATATTGTAAATGCACAAACAGTAATTTCTCCGCATTGCAAGGTGCAATTCTGAAATTTTTTGCTTTTTCCTGCTCCTCTTAGCATGATAAAGAAGATTCAAAGAGAGTGAGATGCCAGCTCCTTTCATTCAGTCAGTAGCTTCAAACATTTCTGGTATATGAATAACATGATGTTTTTCAATGGCAAAAATCAATGAATATTGTAAATGCACAAACAGTAATTTCTCCGCATTGCAAGGTGCAAGTCTGAAATTTTTTGCTTTTTCCTGCTCCTCTTAGCATGATAAAGAAGATTCAAAGAGAGTGAGATGCCAGCTACTTTCATTCAGTCAGTAGCTTCAATCATTTCTGGACGTTTTTCAATGGTAAAAATCAATGAATATTGTAAATGCACAAACAGTAATTTCTCCACATTGCAAGGTGCAATTCTGAAATTTTTTGCTTTTTCCTGCTCCTCTTAGCATGATAAAGAAGATTCAAAGAGAGTGAGATGCCAGCTCCTTTCATTCAGTCAGTAGCTTCAATCATTTCTGGTATATGAATAACATGATGTTTTTCAATGGCAAAAATCAATGAATATTGTAAATGCACAAACAGTAATTTCTCCGCATTGCAAGGTGCAATTCTGAAATTTTTTGCTTTTTCCTGCTCCTCTTAGCATGATAAAGAAGATTCAAAGAGAGTGAGATGCCAGCTCCTTTCATTCAGTCAGTAGCTTCAATCATTTCTGGACGTTTTTCAATGGCAAAAATCAATGAATATTGTAAATGCACAAACAGTAATTTCTCCGCATTGCAAGGTGCAATTCTGAAATTTTTTGCTTTTTCCTGCTCCTCTTAGCATGATAAAGAAGATTCAAAGAGAGTGAGATGTCAGCTCCTTTCATTCAGTCAGTAGCTTCAAACATTTCTGGTATATGAATAACATGATGTTTTTCAATGGCAAAAATCAATGAATTTTGTAAATGCACAAACAGTAATTTCTCCGCATTGCAAGGTGCAATTCTGAAATTTTTTGCTTTTTCCTGCTCCTCTTAGCATGATAAAGAAGATTCAAAGAGAGTGAGATGCCAGTTCCTTTCATTCAGTCAGTAGCTTCAATCATTTCTGGACGTTTTTCAATGGCAAAAATCAATGAATATTGTAAATGCACAAACAGTAATTTCTCCGCATTGCAAGGTGCAATTCTGAAATTTTTTGCTTTTTCCTGCTCCTCTTAGCATGATAAAGAAGATTCAAAGAGAGTGAGATGCCAGCTCCTTTCATTCAGTCAGTAGCTTCAATCATTTCTGGTATATGAATAACATGATGTTTTTCAATGGCAAAAATCAATGAATATTGTAAATGCACAAACAGTAATTTCTCCGCATTGCAAGGTGCAATTCTGAAATTTTTTGCTTTTTCCTGCTCCTCTTAGCATGATAAAGAAGATTCAAAGAGAGTGAGATGCCAGCTCCTTTCATTCAGTCAGTAGCTTCAATCATTTCTGGACGTTTTTCATTGGCAAAAATCAATGAATATTGTAAATGCACAAACAGTAATTTCTCCGCATTGCAAGGTGCAATTCTGAAATTTTTTGCTTTTTCCTGCTCCTCTTAGCATGATAAAGAAGATTCAAAGAGAGTGAGATGCCAGCTCCTTTCATTCAGTCAGTAGCTTCAATCATTTCTGGACGTTTTTCAATGGCAAAAATCAATGAATATTGTAAATGCACAAACAGTAATTTCTCCGCATTGCAAGGTGCAATTCTGAAATTTTTTGCTTTTTCCTGCTCCTCTTAGCATGATAAAGAAGATTCAAAGAGAGTGAGATGTCAGCTCCTTTCATTCAGTCAGTAGCTTCAAACATTTCTGGTATATGAATAACATGATGTTTTTCAATGGCAAAAATCAATGAATTTTGTAAATGCACAAACAGTAATTTCTCCGCATTGCAAGGTGCAATTCTGAAATTTTTTGCTTTTTCCTCCTCCTCTTAGCATGATAAAGAAGATTCAAAGAGAGTGAGATGCCAGTTCCTTTCATTCAGTCAGTAGCTTCAATCATTTCTGGACGTTTTTCAATGGCAAAAATCAATGAATATTGTAAATGCACAAACAGTAATTTCTCCGCATTGCAAGGTGCAATTCTGAAATTTTTTGCTTTTTCCTGCTCCTCTTAGCACGATAAAGAAGATTCAAAGAGAGTGAGATGCCAGCTCCTTTCATTCAGTCAGTAGCTTCAATCATTTCTGGTATATGAATAACATGATGTTTTTCAATGGCAAAAATCAATGAATATTGTAAATGCACAAACAGTAATTTCTCCGCATTGCAAGGTGCAATTCTGAAATTTTTTGCTTTTTCCTGCTCCTCTTAGCATGATAAAGAAGATTCAAAGAGAGTGAGATGCCAGCTCCTTTCATTCAGTCAGTAGCTTCAATCATTTCTGGACGTTTTTCAATGGCAAAAATCAATGAATATTGTAAATGCACAAACAGTAATTTCTCCGCATTGCAAGGTGCAATTCTGAAATTTTTTGCTTTTTCCTGCTCCTCTTAGCATGATAAACAAGATTCAAAGAGAGTGAGATGCCAGCTCCTTTCATTCAGTCAGTAGCTTCAATCATTTCTGGTATATGAATAACATGATGTTTTTCAATGGCAAAAATCAATGAATATTGTAAATGCACAAACAGTAATTTCTCCGCATTGCAAGGTGCAATTCTGAATTTTTTTGCTTTTTCCTGCTCCTCTTAACATGATAAAGAAGATTCAAAGAGAGTGAGATGCCAGCTCCTTTCATTCAGTCAGTAGCTTCAATCATTTCTGGACGTTTTTCAATGGCAAAAATCAATGAATATTGTAAATGCACAAACAGTAATTTCTCCGCATTGCAAGGTGCAATTCTGAAATTTTTTGCTTTTTCCTGCTCCTCTTAGCATGATAAACAAGATTCAAAGAGAGTGAGATGCCAGCTCCTTTCATTCAGTCAGTAGCTTCAATCATTTCTGGACGTTTTTCAATGGCAAAAATCAATGAATATTGTAAATGCACAAACAGTAATTTCTCCGCATTGCAAGGTGCAATTCTGAAATTTTTTGCTTTTTCCTGCTCCTCTTAGCATGATAAAGAAGATTCAAAGAGAGTGAGATGCCAGCTCCTTTCATTCAGTCAGTAGCTTCAAACATTTCTGGTATATGAATAACATGATGTTTTTCAATGGCAAAAATCAATGAATATTGTAAATGCACAAACAGTAATTTCTCCGCATTGCAAGGTGCAAGTCTGAAATTTTTTGCTTTTTCCTGCTCCTCTTAGCATGATAAAGAAGATTCAAAGAGAGTGAGATGCCAGCTACTTTCATTCAGTCAGTAGCTTCAATCATTTCTGGACGTTTTTCAATGGTAAAAATCAATGAATATTGTAAATGCACAAACAGTAATTTCTCCACATTGCAAGGTGCAATTCTGAAATTTTTTGCTTTTTCCTGCTCCTCTTAGCATGATAAAGAAGATTCAAAGAGAGTGAGATGCCAGCTCCTTTCATTCAGTCAGTAGCTTCAATCATTTCTGGTATATGAATAACATGATGTTTTTCAATGGCAAAAATCAATGAATATTGTAAATGCACAAACAGTAATTTCTCCGCATTGCAAGGTGCAATTCTGAAATTTTTTGCTTTTTCCTGCTCCTCTTAGCATGATAAAGAAGATTCAAAGAGAGTGAGATGCCAGCTCCTTTCATTCAGTCAGTAGCTTCAATCATTTCTGGACGTTTTTCAATGGCAAAAATCAATGAATATTGTAAATGCACAAACAGTAATTTCTCCGCATTGCAAGGTGCAATTCTGAAATTTTTTGCTTTTTCCTGCTCCTCTTAGCATGATAAAGAAGATTCAAAGAGTGAGATGTCAGCTCCTTTCATTCAGTCAGTAGCTTCAAACATTTCTGGTATATGAATAACATGATGTTTTTCAATGGCAAAAATCAATGAATTTTGTAAATGCACAAACAGGAATTTCTCCGCATTGCAAGGTGCAATTCTGAAATTTTTTGCTTTTTCCTGCTCCTCTTAGCATGATAAAGAAGATTCAAAGAGAGTGAGATGCCAGTTCCTTTCATTCAGTCAGTAGCTTCAATCATTTCTGGACGTTTTTCAATGGCAAAAATCAATGAATATTGTAAATGCACAAACAGTAATTTCTCCGCATTGCAAGGTGCAATTCTGAAATTTTTTGCTTTTTCCTGCTCCTCTTAGCATGATAAAGAAGATTCAAAGAGAGTGAGATGCCAGCTCCTTTCATTCAGTCAGTAGCTTCAATCATTTCTGGACGTTTTTCAATGGCAAAAATCAATGAATATTGTAAATGCACAAACAGTAATTTCTCCGCATTGCAAGGTGCAATTCTGAAATTTTTTGCTTTTTCCTGCTCCTCTTAGCATGATAAAGAAGATTCAAAGAGAGTTAGATGCCAGCTCCTTTCATTCAGTCAGTAGCTTCAAACATTTCTGGTATATGAATAACATGATGTTTTTCAATGGCAAAAATCAATGAATATTGTAAAAGCACAAACAGTAATTTCTCCGCATTGCAAGGTGCAATTCTGAAATTTTTTGCTTTTTCCTGCTCCTCTTAGCATGATAAAGAAGATTCAAAGAGAGTGAGATGCCAGCTCCTTTCATTCAGTCAGTAGCTTCAATCATTTCTGGACGTTTTTCAATGGCAAAAATCAATGAATATTGTAAATGCACAAACAGTAATTTCTCCGCATTGCAAGGTGCAATTCTGAAATTTTTTGCTTTTTCCTGCTCCTCTTAGCATGATAAAGAAGATTCAAAGAGAGTGAGATGCCAGCTCCTTTCATTCAGTCAGTAGCTTCAAACATTTCTGGTATATGAATAACATGATGTTTTTCAATGGCAAAAATCAATGAATATTGTAAATGCACAAACAGTAATTTCTCCGCATTGCAAGGTGCAATTCTGAAATTTTTTGCTTTTTCCTGCTCCTCTTAGCATGATAAAGAAGATTCAAAGAGAGTGAGATGCCAGCTCCTTTCATTCAGTCAGTAGCTTCAATCATTTCTGGACGTTTTTCAATGGCAAAAATCAATGAATATTGTAAATGCACAAACAGTAATTTCTCCGCATTGCAAGGTGCAATTCTGAAATTTTTTGCTTTTTCCTGCTCCTCTTAGCATGATAAAGAAGATTCAAAGAGAGTGAGATGCCAGCTCCTTTCATTCAGTCAGTAGCTTCAATCATTTCTGGACGTTTTTCAATGGCAAAAATCAATGAATATTGTAAATGCACAAACAGTAATTTCTCCGCATTGCAAGGTGCAATTCTGAAATTTTTTGCTTTTTCCTGCTCCTCTTAGCATGATAAAGAAGATTCAAAGAGAGTGAGATGCCAGCTCCTTTCATTCAGTCAGTAGCTTCAAACATTTCTGGTATATGAATAACATGATGTTTTTCAATGGCAAAAATCAATGAATATTGTAAATGCACAAACAGTAATTTCTCCGCATTGCAAGGTGCAATTCTGAAATTTTTTGCTTTTTCCTGCTCCTCTTAGCATGATAAAGAAGATTCAAAGAGAGTGAGATGCCAGCTCCTTTCATTCAGTCAGTAGCTTCAATCATTTCTGGACGTTTTTCAATGGCAAAAATCAATGAATATTGTAAATGCACAAACAGTAATTTCTCCGCATTGCAAGGTGCAATTCTGAAATTTTTTGCTTTTTCCTGCTCCTCTTAGCATGACAAAGAAGATTCAAGGAGAGTAAGATGCCAGCTCCTTTCATTCAGTCAGTAGCTTCAATCATTTCTGGTATATGAATAACATGATGTTTTTCAATGGCAAAAATCAATGAATATTGTAAATGCACAAACAGTAATTTCTCCGCATTGCAAGGTGCAATTCTGAAATTTTTTGCTTTTTCCTGCTCCTCTTAGCATGACAAAGAAGATTCAAGGAGAGTAAGATGCCAGCTCCTTTCATTCAGTCAGTAGCTTCAATCATTTCTGGTATATGAATAACATGATGTTTTTCAATGGCAAAAATCAATGAATATTGTAAATGCACAAACAGTAATTTCTCCGCATTGCAAGGTGCAATTCTGAAATTTTTTGCTTTTTCCTGCTCCTCTTAGCATGATAAAGAAGATTCAAAGAGAGTGAGATGCCAGCTCCTTTCATTCAGTCAGTAGCTTCAATCATTTCTGGACGTTTTTCAATGGCAAAAATCAATGAATATTGTAAATGCACAAACAGTAATTTCTCCGCATTGCAAGGTGCAATTCTGAAATTTTTTGCTTTTTCCTGCTCCTCTTAGCATGATAAAGAAGATTCAAAGAGAGTGAGATGCCAGCTCCTTTCATTCAGTCAGTAGCTTCAATCATTTCTGGACGTTTTTCAATGGCAAAAATCAATGAATATTGTAAATGCACAAACAGTAATTTCTCCGCATTGCAAGGTGCAATTCTGAAATTTTTTGCTTTTTCCTGCTCCTCTTAGCATGATAAAGAAGATTCAAAGAGAGTGAGATGCCAGCTCCTTTCATTCAGTCAGTAGCTTCAAACATTTCTTGTATATGAATAACATGATGTTTTTCAATGGCAAAAATCAATGAATATTGTAAAAGCACAAACAGTAATTTCTCCGCATTGCAAGGTGCAATTCTGAAATTTTTTGCTTTTTCCTGCTCCTCTTAGCATGATAAAGAAGATTCAAAGAGAGTGAGATGCCAGCTCCTTTCATTCAGTCAGTACCTTCAATCATTTCTTGACGTTTTTCAATGGCAAAAATCAATGAATATTGTAAATGCACAAACAGTAATTTCTCCGCATTGCAAGGTGCAATTCTGAAATTTTTTGCTTTTTCCTGCTCCTCTTAGCATGATAAAGAAGATTCAAAGAGAGTGAGATGCCAGCTCCTTTCATTCAGTCAGTAGCTTCAATCATTTCTGGTATATGAATAACATGATGTTTTTCAATGGCAAAAATCAATGAATATTGTAAATGCACAAACAGTAATTTCTCCGCATTGCAAGTTGCAATTCTGAAATTTTTTGCTTTTTCCTGCTCCTCTTAGCATGATAAAGAAGATTCAAAGAGAGTGAGATGCCAGCTCCTTTCATTCAGTCAGTAGCTTCAATCATTTCTGGACGTTTTTCAATGGCAAAAATCAATGAATATTGTAAATGCACAAACAGTAATTTCTCCGCATTGCAAGGTGCAATTCTGAAATTTTTTGCTTTTTCCTGCTCCTCTTAGCATGATAAAGAAGATTCAAAGAGAGTGAGATGCCAGCTCCTTTCATTCAGTCAGTAGCTTCAATCATTTCTGGACGTTTTTCAATGGCAAAAATCAATGAATATTGTAAATGCACAAACAGTAATTTCTCCACATTGCAAGGTGCAATTCTGAAATTTTTTGCTTTTTCCTGCTCCTCTTAGCATGATAAAGAAGATTCAAAGAGAGTTAGATGCCAGCTCCTTTCATTCAGTCAGTAGCTTCAAACATTTCTGGTATATGAATAACATGATGTTTTTCAATGGCAAAAATCAATGAATATTGTAAATGCACAAACAGTAATTTCTCCGCATTGCAAGGTGCAATTCTGAAATTTTTTGCTTTTTCCTGCTCCTCTTAGCATGATAAAGAAGATTCAAAGAGAGTGAGATGCCAGCTCCTTTCATTCAGTCAGTAGCTTCAATCATTTCTGGACGTTTTTCAATGGCAAAAATCAATGAATATTGTAAATGCACAAACAGTAATTTCTCCGCATTGCAAGGTGCAATTCTGAAATTTTTTGCTTTTTCCTGCTCCTCTTAGCATGATAAAGAAGATTCAAAGAGAGTGAGATGCCAGCTCCTTTCATTCAGTCAGTAGCTTCAAACATTTCTTGTATATGAATAACATGATGTTTTTCAATGGCAAAAATCAATGAATATTGTAAAAGCACAAACAGTAATTTCTCCGCATTGCAAGGTGCAATTCTGAAATTTTTTGCTTTTTCCTGCTCCTCTTAGCATGATAAAGAAGATTCAAAGAGAGTGAGATGCCAGCTCCTTTCATTCAGTCAGTAGCTTCAATCATTTCTTGACGTTTTTCAATGGCAAAAATCAATGAATATTGTAAATGCACAAACAGTAATTTCTCCGCATTGCAAGGTGCAATTCTGAAATTTTTTGCTTTTTCCTGCTCCTCTTAGCATGATAAAGAAGATTCAAAGAGAGTGAGATGCCAGCTCCTTTCATTCAGTCAGTAGCTTCAATCATTTCTGGTATATGAATAACATGATGTTTTTCAATGGCAAAAATCAATGAATATTGTAAATGCACAAACAGTAATTTCTCCGCATTGCAAGTTGCAATTCTGAAATTTTTTGCTTTTTCCTGCTCCTCTTAGCATGATAAAGAAGATTCAAAGAGAGTGAGATGCCAGCTCCTTTCATTCAGTCAGTAGCTTCAATCATTTCTGGACGTTTTTCAATGGCAAAAATCAATGAATATTGTAAATGCACAAACAGTAATTTCTCCGCATTGCAAGGTGCAATTCTGAAATTTTTTGCTTTTTCCTGCTCCTCTTAGCATGATAAAGAAGATTCAAAGAGAGTGAGATGCCAGCTCCTTTCATTCAGTCAGTAGCTTCAATCATTTCTGGACGTTTTTCAATGGCAAAAATCAATGAATATTGTAAATGCACAAACAGTAATTTCTCCGCATTGCAAGGTGCAATTCTGAAATTTTTTGCTTTTTCCTGCTCCTCTTAGCATGATAAAGAAGATTCAAAGAGAGTTAGATGCCAGCTCCTTTCATTCAGTCAGTAGCTTCAAACATTTCTGGTATATGAATAACATGATGTTTTTCAATGGCAAAAATCAATGAATATTGTAAAAGCACAAACAGTAATTTCTCCGCATTGCAAGGTGCAATTCTGAAATTTTTTGCTTTTTCCTGCTCCTCTTAGCATGATAAAGAAGATTCAAAGAGAGTGAGATGCCAGCTCCTTTCATTCAGTCAGTAGCTTCAATCATTTCTGGACGTTTTTCAATGGCAAAAATCAATGAATATTGTAAATGCACAAACAGTAATTTCTCCGCATTGCAAGGTGCAATTCTGAAATTTTTTGCTTTTTCCTGCTCCTCTTAGCATGATAAAGAAGATTCAAAGAGAGTGAGATGCCAGCTCCTTTCATTCAGTCAGTAGCTTCAATCATTTCTGGTATATGAATAACATGATGTTTTTCAATGGCAAAAATCAATGAATATTGTAAATGCACAAACAGTAATTTCTCCACATTGCAAGGTGCAATTCTGAAATTTTTTGCTTTTTCCTGCTCCTCTTAGCATGATAAAGAAGATTCAAAGAGAGTGAGATGCCAGCTCCTTTCATTCAGTCAGTAGCTTCAATCATTTCTGGACGTTTTTCAATGGCAAAAATCAATGAATATTGTAAATGCACAAACAGTAATTTCTCCGCATTGCAAGGTGCAATTCTGAAATTTTTTGCTTTTTCCTGCTCCTCTTAGCATGATAAAGAAGATTCAAAGAGAGTGAGATGCCAGCTCCTTTCATTCAGTCAGTAGCTTCAATCATTTCTGGACGTTTTTCAATGGCAAAAATCAATGAATATTGTAAATGCACAAACAGTAATTTCTCCGCATTGCAAGGTGCAATTCTGAAATTTTTTGCTTTTTCCTGCTCCTCTTAGCATGATAAAGAAGATTCAAAGAGAGTGAGATGCCAGCTCCTTTCATTCAGTCAGTAGCTTCAAACATTTCTGGTATATGAATAACATGATGTTTTTCAATGGCAAAAATCAATGAATATTGTAAATGCACAAACAGTAATTTCTCCGCATTGCAAGGTGCAATTCTGAAATTTTTTGCTTTTTCCTGCTCCTCTTAGCATGATAAAGAAGATTCAAAGAGAGTGAGATGCCAGCTCCTTTCATTCAGTCAGTAGCTTCAATCATTTCTGGACGTTTTTCAATGGCAAAAATCAATGAATATTGTAAATGCACAAACAGTAATTTCTCCGCATTGCAAGGTGCAATTCTGAAATTTTTTGCTTTTTCCTGCTCCTCTTAGCATGACAAAGAAGATTCAAAGAGAGTAAGATGCCAGCTCCTTTCATTCAGTCAGTAGCTTCAATCATTTCTGGTATATGAATAACATGATGTTTTTCAATGGCAAAAATCAATGAATATTGTAAATGCACAAACAGTAATTTCTCCGCATTGCAAGGTGCAATTCTGAAATTTTTTGCTTTTTCCTGCTCCTCTTAGCATGATAAAGAAGATTCAAAGAGAGTGAGATGCCAGCTCCTTTCATTCAGTCAGTAGCTTCAATCATTTCTGGACGTTTTTCAATGGCAAAAATCAATGAATATTGTAAATGCACAAACAGTAATTTCTCCGCATTGCAAGGTGCAATTCTGAAATTTTTTGCTTTTTCCTGCTCCTCTTAGCATGATAAAGAAGATTCAAAGAGAGTGAGATGCCAGCTCCTTTCATTCAGTCAGTAGCTTCAATCATTTCTGGACGTTTTTCAATGGCAAAAATCAATGAATATTGTAAATGCACAAACAGTAATTTCTCCGCATTGCAAGGTGCAATTCTGAAATTTTTTGCTTTTTCCTGCTCCTCTTAGCATGATAAAGAAGATTCAAAGAGAGTGAGATGCCAGCTCCTTTCATTCAGTCAGTAGCTTCAAACATTTCTTGTATATGAATAACATGATGTTTTTCAATGGCAAAAATCAATGAATATTGTAAAAGCACAAACAGTAATTTCTCCGCATTGCAAGGTGCAATTCTGAAATTTTTTGCTTTTTCCTGCTCCTCTTAGCATGATAAAGAAGATTCAAAGAGAGTGAGATGCCAGCTCCTTTCATTCAGTCAGTAGCTTCAATCATTTCTTGACGTTTTTCAATGGCAAAAATCAATGAATATTGTAAATGCACAAACAGTAATTTCTCCGCATTGCAAAGTGCAATTCTGAAATTTTTTGCTTTTTCCTGCTCCTCTTAGCATGATAAAGAAGATTCAAAGAGAGTGAGATGCCAGCTCCTTTCATTAAGTCAGTAGCTTCAATCATTTCTGGTATATGAATAACATGATGTTTTTCAATGGCAAAAATCAATGAATATTGTAAATGCACAAACAGTAATTTCTCCGCATTGCAAGTTGCAATTCTGAAATTTTTTGCTTTTTCCTGCTCCTCTTAGCATGATAAAGAAGATTCAAAGAGAGTGAGATGCCAGCTCCTTTCATTCAGTCAGTAGCTTCAATCATTTCTGGACGTTTTTCAATGGCAAAAATCAATGAATATTGTAAATGCACAAACAGTAATTTCTCCGCATTGCAAGGTGCAATTCTGAAATTTTTTGCTTTTTCCTGCTCCTCTTAGCATGATAAAGAAGATTCAAAGAGACTGAGATGCCAGCTCCTTTCATTCAGTCAGTAGCTTCAATCATTTCTGGACGTTTTTCAATGGCAAAAATCAATGAATATTGTAAATGCACAAACAGTAATTTCTCCGCATTGCAAGGTGCAATTCTGAAATTTTTTGCTTTTTCCTGCTCCTCTTAGCATGATAAAGAAGATTCAAAGAGAGTTAGATGCCAGCTCCTTTCATTCAGTCAGTAGCTTCAAACATTTCTGGTATATGAATAACATGATGTTTTTCAATGGCAAAAATCAATGAATATTGTAAAAGCACAAACAGTAATTTCTCCGCATTGCAAGGTGCAATTCTGAAATTTTTTGCTTTTTCCTGCTCCTCTTAGCATGATAAAGAAGATTCAAAGAGAGTGAGATGCCAGCTCCTTTCATTCAGTCAGTAGCTTCAATCATTTCTGGATGTTTTTCAATGGCAAAAATCAATGAATATTGTAAATGCACAAACAGTAATTTCTCCGCATTGCAAGGTGCAATTCTGAAATTTTTTGCTTTTTCCTGCTCCTCTTAGCATGATAAAGAAGATTCAAAGAGAGTGAGATGCCAGCTCCTTTCATTCAGTCAGTAGCTTCAATCATTTCTGGTATATGAATAACATGATGTTTTTCAATGGCAAAAATCAATGAATATTGTAAATGCACAAACAGTAATTTCTCCACATTGCAAGGTGCAATTCTGAAATTTTTTGCTTTTTCCTGCTCCTCTTAGCATGATAAAGAAGATTCAAAGAGAGTGAGATGCCAGCTCCTTTCATTCAGTCAGTAGCTTCAATCATTTCTGGACGTTTTTCAATGGCAAAAATCAATGAATATTGTAAATGCACAAACAGTAATTTCTCCGCATTGCAAGGTGCAATTCTGAAATTTTTTGCTTTTTCCTGCTCCTCTTAGCATGATAAAGAAGATTCAAAGAGAGCGAGATGCCAGCTCCTTTCATTCAGTCAGTAGCTTCAATCATTTCTGGTATATGAATAACATGATGTTTTTCAATGGCAAAAATCAATGAATATTGTAAATGCACAAACAGTAATTTCTCCGCATTGCAAGGTGCAATTCTGAAATTTTTTGCTTTTTCCTGCTCCTCTTAGCATGATAAAGAAGATTCAAAGAGAGTGAGATGCCAGCTCCTTTCATTCAGTCAGTAGCTTCAATCATTTCTGGACGTTTTTCAATGGCAAAAATCAATGAATATTGTAAATGCACAAACAGTAATTTCTCCGCATTGCAAGGTGCAATTCTGAAATTTTTTGCTTTTTCCTGCTCCTCTTAGCATGATAAAGAAGATTCAAAGAGAGTGAGATGCCAGCTCCTTTCATTCAGTCAGTAGCTTCAAACATTTCTGGTATATGAATAACATGATGTTTTTCAATGGCAAAAATCAATGAATATTGTAAATGCACAAACAGTAATTTCTCCGCATTGCAAGGTGCAATTCTGAAATTTTTTGCTTTTTCCTGCTCCTCTTAGCATGATAAAGAAGATTCAAAGAGAGTGAGATGCCAGCTCCTTTCATTCAGTCAGTAGCTTCAATCATTTCTGGACGTTTTTCAATGGCAAAAATCAATGAATATTGTAAATGCACAAACAGTAATTTCTCCGCATTGCAAGGTGCAATTCTGAAATTTTTTGCTTTTTCCTGCTCCTCTTAGCATGATAAAGAAGATTCAAAGAGAGTGAGATGCCAGCTCCTTTCATTCAGTCAGTAGCTTCAATCATTTCTGGTATATGAATAACATGATGTTTTTCAATGGCAAAAATCAATGAATATTGTAAATGCACAAACAGTAATTTCTCCGCATTGCAAGGTGCAATTCTGAAATTTTTTGCTTTTTCCTGCTCCTCTTAGCATGATAAAGAAGATTCAAAGAGAGTGAGATGCCAGCTCCTTTCATTCAGTCAGTAGCTTCAAACATTTCTGGTATATGAATAACATGATGTTTTTCAATGGCAAAAATCAATGAATATTGTAAATGCACAAACAGTAATTTCTCCGCATTGCAAGGTGCAATTCTGAAATTTTTTGCTTTTTCCTGCTCCTCTTAGCATGATAAAGAAGATTCAAAGAGAGTGAGATGCCAGCTCCTTTCATTCAGTCAGTAGCTTCAATCATTTCTGGACGTTTTTCAATGGCAAAAATCAATGAATATTGTAAATGCACAAACAGTAATTTCTCCGCATTGCAAGGTGCAATTCTGAAATTTTTTGCTTTTTCCTGCTCCTCTTAGCATGATAAAGAAGATTCAAAGAGAGTGAGATGTCAGCTCCTTTCATTCAGTCAGTAGCTTCAAACATTTCTGGTATATGAATAACATGATGTTTTTCAATGCAAAAATCAATGAATTTTGTAAATGCACAAACAGTAATTTCTCCGCATTGCAAGGTGCAATTCTGAAATTTTTTGCTTTTTCCTGCTCCTCTTAGCATGATAAAGAAGATTCAAAGAGAGTGAGATGCCAGTTCCTTTCATTCAGTCAGTAGCTTCAATCATTTCTGGACGTTTTTCAATGGCAAAAATCAATGAATATTGTAAATGCACAAACAGTAATTTCTCCGCATTGCAAGGTGCAATTCTGAAATTTTTTGCTTTTTCCTGCTCCTCTTAGCATGATAAATAAGATTCAAAGAGAGTGAGATGCCAGCTCTTTTCATTCAGTCAGTAGCTTCAATCATTTCTGGTATATGAATAACATGATGTTTTTCAAAGGCAAAAATCAATGAATATTGTAAATGCACAAACAGTAATTTCTCCGCATTGCAAGGTGCAATTCTGAATTTTTTTGCTTTTTCCTGCTCCTCTTAGCATGATAAAGAAGATTCAAAGAGAGTGAGATGCCAGCTCCTTTCATTCAGTCAGTAGCTTCAATCATTTCTGGACGTTTTTCAATGGCAAAAATCAATGAATATTGTAAATGCACAAACAGTAATTTCTCCGCATTGCAAGGTGCAATTCTGAAATTTTTTGCTTTTTCCTGCTCCTCTTAGCATGATAAACAAGATTCAAAGAGAGTGAGATGCCAGCTCCTTTCATTCAGTCAGTAGCTTCAATCATTTCTGGACGTTTTTCAATGGCAAAAATCAATGAATATTGTAAATGCACAAACAGTAATTTCTCCGCATTGCAAGGTGCAATTCTGAAATTTTTTGCTTTTTCCTGCTCCTCTTAGCATGATAAAGAAGATTCAAAGAGAGTGAGATGCCAGCTCCTTTCATTCAGTCAGTAGCTTCAAACATTTCTGGTATATGAATAACATGATGTTTTTCAATGGCAAAAATCAATGAATATTGTAAATGCACAAACAGTAATTTCTCCGCATTGCAAGGTGCAAGTCTGAAATTTTTTGCTTTTTCCTGCTCCTCTTAGCATGATAAAGAAGATTCAAAGAGAGTGAGATGCCAGCTACTTTCATTCAGTCAGTAGCTTCAATCATTTCTGGACGTTTTTCAATGGTAAAAATCAATGAATATTGTAAATGCACAAACAGTAATTTCTCCACATTGCAAGGTGCAATTCTGAAATTTTTTGCTTTTTCCTGCTCCTCTTAGCATGATAAAGAAGATTCAAAGAGAGTGAGATGCCAGCTCCTTTCATTCAGTCAGTAGCTTCAATCATTTCTGGTATATGAATAACATGATGTTTTTCAATGGCAAAAATCAATGAATATTGTAAATGCACAAACAGTAATTTCTCCGCATTGCAAGGTGCAATTCTGAAATTTTTTGCTTTTTCCTGCTCCTCTTAGCATGATAAAGAAGATTCAAAGAGAGTGAGATGCCAGCTCCTTTCATTCAGTCAGTAGCTTCAATCATTTCTGGACGTTTTTCAATGGCAAAAATCAATGAATATTGTAAATGCACAAACAGTAATTTCTCCGCATTGCAAGGTGCAATTCTGAAATTTTTTGCTTTTTCCTGCTCCTCTTAGCATGATAAAGAAGATTCAAAGAGAGTGAGATGTCAGCTCCTTTCATTCAGTCAGTAGCTTCAAACATTTCTGGTATATGAATAACATGATGTTTTTCAATGGCAAAAATCAATGAATTTTGTAAATGCACAAACAGTAATTTCTCCGCATTGCAAGGTGCAATTCTGAAATTTTTTGCTTTTTCCTGCTCCTCTTAGCATGATAAAGAAGATTCAAAGAGAGTGAGATGCCAGTTCCTTTCATTCAGTCAGTAGCTTCAATCATTTCTGGACGTTTTTCAATGGCAAAAATCAATGAATATTGTAAATGCACAAACAGTAATTTCTCCGCATTGCAAGGTGCAATTCTGAAATTTTTTGCTTTTTCCTGCTCCTCTTAGCATGATAAAGAAGATTCAAAGAGAGTGAGATGCCAGCTCCTTTCATTCAGTCAGTAGCTTCAATCATTTCTGGTATATGAATAACATGATGTTTTTCAATGGCAAAAATCAATGAATATTGTAAATGCACAAACAGTAATTTCTCCGCATTGCAAGGTGCAATTCTGAAATTTTTTGCTTTTTCCTGCTCCTCTTAGCATGATAAAGAAGATTCAAAGAGAGTGAGATGCCAGCTCCTTTCATTCAGTCAGTAGCTTCAATCATTTCTGGACGTTTTTCATTGGCAAAAATCAATGAATATTGTAAATGCACAAACAGTAATTTCTCCGCATTGCAAGGTGCAATTCTGAAATTTTTTGCTTTTTCCTGCTCCTCTTAGCATGATAAAGAAGATTCAAAGAGAGTGAGATGCCAGCTCCTTTCATTCAGTCAGTAGCTTCAATCATTTCTGGACGTTTTTCAATGGCAAAAATCAATGAATATTGTAAATGCACAAACAGTAATTTCTCCGCATTGCAAGGTGCAATTCTGAAATTTTTTGCTTTTTCCTGCTCCTCTTAGCATGATAAAGAAGATTCAAAGAGAGTGAGATGTCAGCTCCTTTCATTCAGTCAGTAGCTTCAAACATTTCTGGTATATGAATAACATGATGTTTTTCAATGGCAAAAATCAATGAATTTTGTAAATGCACAAACAGTAATTTCTCCGCATTGCAAGGTGCAATTCTGAAATTTTTTGCTTTTTCCTGCTCCTCTTAGCATGATAAAGAAGATTCAAAGAGAGTGAGATGCCAGTTCCTTTCATTCAGTCAGTAGCTTCAATCATTTCTGGACGTTTTTCAATGGCAAAAATCAATGAATATTGTAAATGCACAAACAGTAATTTCTCCGCATTGCAAGGTGCAATTCTGAAATTTTTTGCTTTTTCCTGCTCCTCTTAGCATGATAAAGAAGATTCAAAGAGAGTGAGATGTCAGCTCCTTTCATTCAGTCAGTAGCTTCAAACATTTCTGGTATATGAATAACATGATGTTTTTCAATTTCAAAAATCAATGAATTTTGTAAATGCACAAACAGTAATTTCTCCGCATTGCAAGGTGCAATTCTGAAATTTTTTGCTTTTTCCTGCTCCTCTTAGCATGATAAAGAAGATTCAAAGAGAGTGAGATGCCAGTTCCTTTCATTCAGTCAGTAGCTTCAATCATTTCTGGACGTTTTTCAATGGCAAAAATCAATGAATATTGTAAATGCACAAACAGTAATTTCTCCGCATTGCAAGGTGCAATTCTGAAATTTTTTGCTTTTTCCTGCTCCTCTTAGCATGATAAAGAAGATTCAAAGAGAGTGAGATGCCAGCTCCTTTCATTCAGTCAGTAGCTTCAATCATTTCTGGTATATGAATAACATGATGTTTTTCAATGGCAAAAATCAATGAATATTGTAAATGCACAAACAGTAATTTCTCCGCATTGCAAGGTGCAATTCTGAAATTTTTTGCTTTTTCCTGCTCCTCTTAGCATGATAAAGAAGATTCAAAGAGAGTGAGATGCCAGCTCCTTTCATTCAGTCAGTAGCTTCAATCATTTCTGGACGTTTTTCATTGGCAAAAATCAATGAATATTGTAAATGCACAAACAGTAATTTCTCCGCATTGCAAGGTGCAATTCTGAAATTTTTTGCTTTTTCCTGCTCCTCTTAGCATGATAAAGAAGATTCAAAGAGAGTGAGATGCCAGCTCCTTTCATTCAGTCAGTAGCTTCAATCATTTCTGGACGTTTTTCAATGGCAAAAATCAATGAATATTGTAAATGCACAAACAGTAATTTCTCCGCATTGCAAGGTGCAATTCTGAAATTTTTTGCTTTTTCCTGCTCCTCTTAGCATGATAAAGAAGATTCAAAGAGAGTGAGATGTCAGCTCCTTTCATTCAGTCAGTAGCTTCAAACATTTCTGGTATATGAATAACATGATGTTTTTCAATGGCAAAAATCAATGAATTTTGTAAATGCACAAACAGTAATTTCTCCGCATTGCAAGGTGCAATTCTGAAATTTTTTGCTTTTTCCTGCTCCTCTTAGCATGATAAAGAAGATTCAAAGAGAGTGAGATGCCAGTTCCTTTCATTCAGTCAGTAGCTTCAATCATTTCTGGACGTTTTTCAATGGCAAAAATCAATGAATATTGTAAATGCACAAACAGTAATTTCTCCGCATTGCAAGGTGCAATTCTGAAATTTTTTGCTTTTTCCTGCTCCTCTTAGCACGATAAAGAAGATTCAAAGAGAGTGAGATGCCAGCTCCTTTCATTCAGTCAGTAGCTTCAATCATTTCTGGTATATGAATAACATGATGTTTTTCAATGGCAAAAATCAATGAATATTGTAAATGCACAAACAGTAATTTCTCCGCATTGCAAGGTGCAATTCTGAAATTTTTTGCTTTTTCCTGCTCCTCTTAGCATGATAAAGAAGATTCAAAGAGAGTGAGATGCCAGCTCCTTTCATTCAGTCAGTAGCTTCAATCATTTCTGGACGTTTTTCAATGGCAAAAATCAATGAATATTGTAAATGCACAAACAGTAATTTCTCCGCATTGCAAGGTGCAATTCTGAAATTTTTTGCTTTTTCCTGCTCCTCTTAGCATGATAAACAAGATTCAAAGAGAGTGAGATGCCAGCTCCTTTCATTCAGTCAGTAGCTTCAATCATTTCTGGTATATGAATAACATGATGTTTTTCAATGGCAAAAATCAATGAATATTGTAAATGCACAAACAGTAATTTCTCCGCATTGCAAGGTGCAATTCTGAATTTTTTTGCTTTTTCCTGCTCCTCTTAGCATGATAAAGAAGATTCAAAGAGAGTGAGATGCCAGCTCCTTTCATTCAGTCAGTAGCTTCAATCATTTCTGGACGTTTTTCAATGGCAAAAATCAATGAATATTGTAAATGCACAAACAGTAATTTCTCCGCATTGCAAGGTGCAATTCTGAAATTTTTTGCTTTTTCCTGCTCCTCTTAGCATGATAAACAAGATTCAAAGAGAGTGAGATGCCAGCTCCTTTCATTCAGTCAGTAGCTTCAATCATTTCTGGACGTTTTTCCATGGCAAAAATCAATGAATATTGTAAATGCACAAACAGTAATTTCTCCGCATTGCAAGGTGCAATTCTGAAATTTTTTGCTTTTTCCTGCTCCTCTTAGCATGATAAAGAAGATTCAAAGAGAGTGAGATGCCAGCTCCTTTCATTCAGTCAGTAGCTTCAAACATTTCTGGTATATGAATAACATGATGTTTTTCAATGGCAAAAATCAATGAATATTGTAAATGCACAAACAGTAATTTCTCCGCATTGCAAGGTGCAAGTCTGAAATTTTTTGCTTTTTCCTGCTCCTCTTAGCATGATAAAGAAGATTCAAAGAGAGTGAGATGCCAGCTACTTTCATTCAGTCAGTAGCTTCAATCATTTCTGGACGTTTTTCAATGGTAAAAATCAATGAATATTGTAAATGCACAAAGAGTAATTTCTCCACATTGCAAGGTGTAATTCTGAAATTTTTTGCTTTTTCCTGCTCCTCTTAGCATGATAAAGAAGATTCAAAGAGAGTGAGATGCCAGCTCCTTTCATTCAGTCAGTAGCTTCAATCATTTCTGGTATATGAATAACATGATGTTTTTCAATGGCAAAAATCAATGAATATTGTAAATGCACAAACAGTAATTTCTCCGCATTGCAAGGTGCAATTCTGAAATTTTTTGCTTTTTCCTGCTCCTCTTAGCATGATAAAGAAGATTCAAAGAGAGTGAGATGCCAGCTCCTTTCATTCAGTCAGTAGCTTCAATCATTTCTGGACGTTTTTCAATGGCAAAAATCAATGAATATTGTAAATGCACAAACAGTAATTTCTCCGCATTGCAAGGTGCAATTCTGAAATTTTTTGCTTTTTCCTGCTCCTCTTAGCATGATAAAGAAGATTCAAAGAGTGAGATGTCAGCTCCTTTCATTCAGTCAGTAGCTTCAAACATTTCTGGTATATGAATAACATGATGTTTTTCAATGGCAAAAATCAATGAATTTTGTAAATGCACAAACAGGAATTTCTCCGCATTGCAAGGTGCAATTCTGAAATTTTTTGCTTTTTCCTGCTCCTCTTAGCATGATAAAGAAGATTCAAAGAGAGTGAGATGCCAGTTCCTTTCATTCAGTCAGTAGCTTCAATCATTTCTGGACGTTTTTCAATGGCAAAAATCAATGAATATTGTAAATGCACAAACAGTAATTTCTCCGCATTGCAAGGTGCAATTCTGAAATTTTTTGCTTTTTCCTGCTCCTCTTAGCATGATAAAGAAGATTCAAAGAGAGTGAGATGCCAGCTCCTTTCATTCAGTCAGTAGCTTCAATCATTTCTGGTATATGAATAACATGATGTTTTTCAATGGCAAAAATCAATGAATATTGTAAATGCACAAACAGTAATTTCTCCGCATTGCAAGGTGCAATTCTGAAATTTTTTGCTTTTTCCTGCTCCTCTTAGCATGATAAAGAAGATTCAAAGAGAGTGAGATGCCAGCTGCTTTCATTCAGTCAGTAGCTTCAATCATTTCTGGACGTTTTTCAATGGCAAAAATCAATGAATATTGTAAATGCACAAACAGTAATTTCTCCGCATTGCAAGGTGCAATTCTGAAATTTTTTGCTTTTTCCTGCTCCTCTTAGCATGATAAACAAGATTCAAAGAGAGTGAGATGCCAGCTCCTTTCATTCAGTCAGTAGCTTCAATCATTTCTGGTATATGAATAACATGATGTTTTTCAATGGCAAAAATCAATGAATATTGTAAATGCACAAACAGTAATTTCTCCGCATTGCAAGGTGCAATTCTGAATTTTTTTGCTTTTTCCTGCTCCTCTTAGCATGATAAAGAAGATTC
The DNA here is from genome assembly GCF_046119375.1 of Phyllobates terribilis. NCBI lineage: Eukaryota > Metazoa > Chordata > Amphibia > Anura > Dendrobatidae > Phyllobates > Phyllobates terribilis. Next base: position 210,576 of record NW_027364394.1, read on the forward strand.
AAAGAGAGTGAGATGCCAGCTCCTTTCATTCAGTCAGTAGCTTCAATCATTTCTGGACGTTTTTCAATGGCAAAAATCAATGAATACTGTAAATGCACAAACAGTAATTTCTCCGCATTGCAAGGTGCAATTCTGAAATTTTTTGCTTTTTCCTGCTCCTCTTAGCATGATAAACAAGATTCAAAGAGAGTGAGATGCCAGCTCCTTTCATTCAGTCAGTAGCTTCAATCATTTCTGGACGTTTTTCAATGGCAAAAATCAATGAATATTGTAAATGCACAAACAGTAATTTCTCCGCATTGCAAGGTGCAATTCTGAAATTTTTTGCTTTTTCCTGCTCCTCTTAGCATGATAAAGAAGATTCAAAGAGAGTGAGATGCCAGCTCCTTTCATTCAGTCAGTAGCTTCAAACATTTCTGGTATATGAATAACATGATGTTTTTCAATGGCAAAAATCAATGAATATTGTAAATGCACAAACAGTAATTTCTCCGCATTGCAAGGTGCAAGTCTGAAATTTTTTGCTTTTTCCTGCTCCTCTTAGCATGATAAAGAAGATTCAAAGAGAGTGAGATGCCAGCTACTTTCATTCAGTCAGTAGCTTCAATCATTTCTGGACGTTTTTCAATGGTAAAAATCAATGAATATTGTAAATGCACAAACAGTAATTTCTCCACATTGCAAGGTGCAATTCTGAAATTTTTTGCTTTTTCCTGCTCCTCTTAGCATGATAAAGAAGATTCAAAGAGAGTGAGATGCCAGCTCCTTTCATTCAGTCAGTAGCTTCAATCATTTCTGGTATATGAATAACATGATGTTTTTCAATGGCAAAAATCAATGAATATTGTAAATGCACAAACAGTAATTTCTCCGCATTGCAAGGTGCAATTCTGAAATTTTTTGCTTTTTCCTGCTCCTCTTAGCATGATAAAGAAGATTCAAAGAGAGTGAGATGCCAGCTCCTTTCATTCAGTCAGTAGCTTCAATCATTTCTGGACGTTTTTCAATGGCAAAAATCAATGAATATTGTAAATGCACAAACAGTAATTTCTCCGCATTGCAAGGTGCAATTCTGAAATTTTTTGCTTTTTCCTGCTCCTCTTAGCATGATAAAGAAGATTCAAAGAGAGTGAGATGTCAGCTCCTTTCATTCAGTCAGTAGCTTCAAACATTTCTGGTATATGAATAACATGATGTTTTTCAATGGCAAAAATCAATGAATTTTGTAAATGCACAAACAGTAATTTCTCCGCATTGCAAGGTGCAATTCTGAAATTTTTTGCTTTTTCCTGCTCCTCTTAGCATGATAAAGAAGATTCAAAGAGAGTGAGATGCCAGTTCCTTTCATTCAGTCAGTAGCTTCAATCATTTCTGGACGTTTTTCAATGGCAAAAATCAATGAATATTGTAAATGCACAAACAGTAATTTCTCCGCATTGCAAGGTGCAATTCTGAAATTTTTTGCTTTTTCCTGCTCCTCTTAGCATGATAAAGAAGATTCAAAGAGAGTGAGATGCCAGCTCCTTTCATTCAGTCAGTAGCTTCAATCATTTCTGGTATATGAATAACATGATGTTTTTCAATGGCAAAAATCAATGAATATTGTAAATGCACAAACAGTAATTTCTCCGCATTGCAAGGTGCAATTCTGAAATTTTTTGCTTTTTCCTGCTCCTCTTAGCATGATAAAGAAGATTCAAAGAGAGTGAGATGCCAGCTGCTTTCATTCAGTCAGTAGCTTCAATCATTTCTGGACGTTTTTCAATGGCAAAAATCAATGAATATTGTAAATGCACAAACAGTAATTTCTCCGCATTGCAAGGTGCAATTCTGAAATTTTTTGCTTTTTCCTGCTCCTCTTAGCATGATAAAGAAGATTCAAAGAGAGTGAGATGCCAGCTCCTTTCATTCAGTCAGTAGCTTCAATTATTTCTGGACGTTTTTCAATGGCAAAAATCAATGAATATTGTAAATGCACAAACAGTAATTTCTCCGCATTGCAAGGTGCAATTCTGAAATTTTTTGCTTTTTCCTGCTCCTCTTAGCATGATAAAGAAGATTCAAAGAGAGTGAGATGTCAGCTCCTTTCATTCAGTCAGTAGCTTCAAACATTTCTGGTATATGAATAACATGATGTTTTTCAATGGCAAAAATCAATGAATTTTGTAAATGCACAAACAGTAATTTCTCCGCATTGCAAGGTGCAATTCTGAAATTTTTTGCTTTTTCCTGCTCCTCTTAGCATGATAAAGAAGATTCAAAGAGAGTGAGATGCCAGTTCCTTTCATTCAGTCAGTAGCTTCAATCATTTCTGGACGTTTTTCAATGGCAAAAATCAATGAATATTGTAAATGCACAAACAGTAATTTCTCCGCATTGCAAGGTGCAATTCTGAAATTTTTTGCTTTTTCCTGCTCCTCTTAGCATGATAAAGAAGATTCAAAGAGAGTGAGATGCCAGCTCCTTTCATTCAGTCAGTAGCTTCAATCATTTCTGGTATATGAATAACATGATGTTTTTCAATGGCAAAAATCAATGAATATTGTAAATGCACAAACAGTAATTTCTCCGCATTGCAAGGTGCAATTCTGAAATTTTTTGCTTTTTCCTGCTTCTCTTAGCATGATAAAGAAGATTCAAAGAGAGTGAGATGCCAGCTCCTTTCATTCAGTCAGTAGCTTCAATCATTTCTGGACGTTTTTCAATGGCAAAAATCAATGAATATTGTAAATGCACAAACAGTAATTTCTCCGCATTGCAAGGTGCAATTCTGAAATTTTTTGCTTTTTCCTGCTCCTCTTAGCATGATAAACAAGATTCAAAGAGAGTGAGATGCCAGCTCCTTTCATTCAGTCAGTAGCTTCAATCATTTCTGGACGTTTTTCAATGGCAAAAATCAATGAATATTGTAAATGCACAAACAGTAATTTCTCCGCATTGCAAGGTGCAAGTCTGAAATTTTTTGCTTTTTCCTGCTCCTCTTAGCATGATAAAGAAGATTCAAAGAGAGTGAGATGCCAGCTACTTTCATTCAGTCAGTAGCTTCAATCATTTCTGGACGTTTTTCAATGGTAAAAATCAATGAATATTGTAAATGCACAAACAGTAATTTCTCCACATTGCAAGGTGCAATTCTGAAATTTTTTGCTTTTTCCTGCTCCTCTTAGCATGATAAAGAAGATTCAAAGAGAGTGAGATGCCAGCTCCTTTCATTCAGTCAGTAGCTTCAAACATTTCTGGTATATGAATAACATGATGTTTTTCAATGGCAAAAATCAATGAATATTGTAAATGCACAAACAGTAATTTCTCTGCATTGCAAGGTGCAATTCTGAAATTTTTTGCTTTTTCCTGCTCCTCTTAGCATGATAAAGAAGATTCAAAGAGAGTGAGATGCCAGCTACTTTCATTCAGTCAGTAGCTTCAATCATTTCTGGACGTTTTTCAATGGTAAAAATCAATGAATATTGTAAATGCACAAACAGTAATTTCTCCACATTGCAAGGTGCAATTCTGAAATTTTTTGCTTTTTCCTGCTCCTCTTAGCATGATAAAGAAGATTCAAAGAGAGTGAGATGCCAGCTCCTTTCATTCAGTCAGTAGCTTCAAACATTTCTGGTATATGAATAACATGATGTTTTTCAATGGCAAAAATCAATGAATATTGTAAATGCACAAACAGTAATTTCTCCGCATTGCAAGGTGCAATTCTGAAATTTTTTGCTTTTTCCTGCTCCTCTTAGCATGATAAAGAAGATTCAAAGAGAGTGAGATGCCAGCTCCTTTCATTCAGTCAGTAGCTTCAAACATTTCTGGTATATGAATAACATGATGTTTTTCAATGGCAAAAATCAATGAATATTGTAAATGCACAAACAGTAATTTCTCCGCATTGCAAGGTGCAATTCTGAAATTTTTTGCTTTTTCCTGCTCCTCTTAGCATGATAAAGAATATTCAAAGAGAGTGAGATGCCAGCTCCTTTCATTCAGTCAGTAGCTTCAATCATTTCTGGATGTTTTTCAATGGCAAAAATCAATGAATATTGTAAATGCACAAACTGTAATTTCTCCGCATTGCAAGGTGCAATTCTGAAATTTTTGGCTTTTTCCTGCTCCTCTTAGCATGATAAAGAAGATTCAAAGAGAGTGAGATGCCAGCTCCTTTCATTCAGTCAGTAGCTTCAATCATTTCTGGACGTTTTTCAATGGCAAAAATCAATGAATATTGTAAATGCACAAACAGTAATTTCTCCGCATTGCAAGGTGCAATTCTGAAATTTTTTGCTTTTTCCTGCTCCTCTTAGCATGATAAAGAAGATTCAAGGAGAGTGAGATGCCAGCTCCTTTCATTCAGTCAGTACCTTCAATCATTTCTGGATGTTTTTCAATGGCAAAAATCAATGAATATTGTAAATGCACAAACAGTAATTTCTCCGCATTGCAAGGTGCAATTCTGAAATTTTTTGCTTTTTCCCGCTCCTCTTAGCATGATAAAGAAGATTCAAAGAGAGTGAGGTGCCAGCTCCTTTCATTCAGTCAGTAGCTTCAAACATTTCTGGTATATGAATAACATGTTTTTCAATGGCAAAAATCATTGAATATTGTAAATGCACAAACAGTAATTTCTCCGCATTGCAAGGTGCAATTCTGAAATTTTTTGATTTTTCCTGCTCCTCTTAGCATGATAAAGAAGATTCAAAGAGAGTGAGATGCCAGCTCCTTTCATTCAGTCAGTAGCTTCAATCATTTCTGGACGTTTTTCAATGGCAAAAATCAATGAATATTGTAAATGCACAAACAGTAATTTCTCCGCATTGCAAGGTGCAATTCTGAAATTTTTTGCTTTTTCCTGCTCCTCTTAGCATGATAAAGAAGATTCAAAGAGAGTGAGATGCCAGCTCCTTTCATTCAGTCAGTAGCTTCAATTATTTCTGGACGTTTTTCAATGGCAAAAATCAATGAATATTGTAAATGCACAAACAGTAATTTCTCCGCATTGCAAGGTGCAATTCTGAAATTTTTTGCTTTTTCCTGCTCCTCTTAGCATGATAAAGAAGATTCAAAGAGAGTGAGATGTCAGCTCCTTTCATTCAGTCAGTAGCTTCAAACATTTCTGGTATATGAATAACATGATGTTTTTCAATGGCAAAAATCAATGAATTTTGTAAATGCACAAACAGTAATTTCTCCGCATTGCAAGGTGCAATTCTGAAATTTTTTGCTTTTTCCTGCTCCTCTTAGCATGATAAAGAAGATTCAAAGAGAGTGAGATGTCAGCTCCTTTCATTCAGTCAGTAGCTTCAAACATTTCTGGTATATGAATAACATGATGTTTTTCAATGGCAAAAATCAATGAATTTTGTAAATGCACAAACAGTAATTTCTCCGCATTGCAAGGTGCAATTCTGAAATTTTTTGCTTTTTCCTGCTCCTCTTAGCATGATAAAGAAGATTCAAAGAGAGTGAGATGCCAGTTCCTTTCATTCAGTCAGTAGCTTCAATCATTTCTGGACGTTTTTCAATGGCAAAAATCAATGAATATTGTAAATGCACAAACAGTAATTTCTCCGCATTGCAAGGTGCAATTCTGAAATTTTTTGCTTTTTCCTGCTCCTCTTAGCATGATAAAGAAGATTCAAAGAGAGTGAGATGCCAGCTCCTTTCATTCAGTCAGTAGCTTCAATCATTTCTGGTATATGAATAACATGATGTTTTTCAATGGCAAAAATCAATGAATATTGTAAATGCACAAACAGTAATTTCTCCGCATTGCAAGGTGCAATTCTGAAATTTTTTGCTTTTTCCTGCTTCTCTTAGCATGATAAAGAAGATTCAAAGAGAGTGAGATGCCAGCTCCTTTCATTCAGTCAGTAGCTTCAATCATTTCTGGACGTTTTTCAATGGCAAAAATCAATGAATATTGTAAATGCACAAACAGTAATTTCTCCGCATTGCAAGGTGCAATTCTGAAATTTTTTGCTTTTTCCTGCTCCTCTTAGCATGATAAACAAGATTCAAAGAGAGTGAGATGCCAGCTCCTTTCATTCAGTCAGTAGCTTCAATCATTTCTGGACGTTTTTCAATGGCAAAAATCAATGAATATTGTAAATGCACAAACAGTAATTTCTCCGCATTGCAAGGTGCAAGTCTGAAATTTTTTGCTTTTTCCTGCTCCTCTTAGCATGATAAAGAAGATTCAAAGAGAGTGAGATGCCAGCTACTTTCATTCAGTCAGTAGCTTCAATCATTTCTGGACGTTTTTCAATGGTAAAAATCAATGAATATTGTAAATGCACAAACAGTAATTTCTCCACATTGCAAGGTGCAATTCTGAAATTTTTTGCTTTTTCCTGCTCCTCTTAGCATGATAAAGAAGATTCAAAGAGAGTGAGATGCCAGCTCCTTTCATTCAGTCAGTAGCTTCAAACATTTCTGGTATATGAATAACATGATGTTTTTCAATGGCAAAAATCAATGAATATTGTAAATGCACAAACAGTAATTTCTCTGCATTGCAAGGTGCAATTCTGAAATTTTTTGCTTTTTCCTGCTCCTCTTAGCATGATAAAGAAGATTCAAAGAGAGTGAGATGCCAGCTACTTTCATTCAGTCAGTAGCTTCAATCATTTCTGGACGTTTTTCAATGGTAAAAATCAATGAATATTGTAAATGCACAAACAGTAATTTCTCCACATTGCAAGGTGCAATTCTGAAATTTTTTGCTTTTTCCTGCTCCTCTTAGCATGATAAAGAAGATTCAAAGAGAGTGAGATGCCAGCTCCTTTCATTCAGTCAGTAGCTTCAAACATTTCTGGTATATGAATAACATGATGTTTTTCAATGGCAAAAATCAATGAATATTGTAAATGCACAAACAGTAATTTCTCCGCATTGCAAGGTGCAATTCTGAAATTTTTTGCTTTTTCCTGCTCCTCTTAGCATGATAAAGAAGATTCAAAGAGAGTGAGATGCCAGCTCCTTTCATTCAGTCAGTAGCTTCAAACATTTCTGGTATATGAATAACATGATGTTTTTCAATGGCAAAAATCAATGAATATTGTAAATGCACAAACAGTAATTTCTCCGCATTGCAAGGTGCAATTCTGAAATTTTTTGCTTTTTCCTGCTCCTCTTAGCATGATAAAGAATATTCAAAGAGAGTGAGATGCCAGCTCCTTTCATTCAGTCAGTAGCTTCAATCATTTCTGGATGTTTTTCAATGGCAAAAATCAATGAATATTGTAAATGCACAAACTGTAATTTCTCCGCATTGCAAGGTGCAATTCTGAAATTTTTGGCTTTTTCCTGCTCCTCTTAGCATGATAAAGAAGATTCAAAGAGAGTGAGATGCCAGCTCCTTTCATTCAGTCAGTAGCTTCAATCATTTCTGGACGTTTTTCAATGGCAAAAATCAATGAATATTGTAAATGCACAAACAGTAATTTCTCCGCATTGCAAGGTGCAATTCTGAAATTTTTTGCTTTTTCCTGCTCCTCTTAGCATGATAAAGAAGATTCAAAGAGAGTGAGATGCCAGCTCCTTTCATTCAGTCAGTACCTTCAATCATTTCTGGATGTTTTTCAATGGCAAAAATCAATGAATATTGTAAATGCACAAACAGTAATTTCTCCGCATTGCAAGGTGCAATTCTGAAATTTTTTGCTTTTTCCCGCTCCTCTTAGCATGATAAAGAAGATTCAAAGAGAGTGAGGTGCCAGCTCCTTTCATTCAGTCAGTAGCTTCAAACATTTCTGGTATATGAATAACATGTTTTTCAATGGCAAAAATCATTGAATATTGTAAATGCACAAACAGTAATTTCTCCGCATTGCAAGGTGCAATTCTGAAATTTTTTGATTTTTCCTGCTCCTCTTAGCATGATAAAGAAGATTCAAAGAGAGTGAGATGCCAGCTCCTTTCATTCAGTCAGTAGCTTCAATCATTTCTGGACGTTTTTCAATGGCAAAAATCAATGAATATTGTAAATGCACAAACAGTAATTTCTCCGCATTGCAAGGTGCAATTCTGAAATTTTTTGCTTTTTCCTGCTCCTCTTAGCATGATAAAGAAGATTCAAAGAGAGTGAGAGGCCAGCTCCTTTCATTCAGTCAGTAGCTTCAATTATTTCTGGACGTTTTTCAATGGCAAAAATCAATGAATATTGTAAATGCACAAACAGTAATTTCTCCGCATTGCAAGGTGCAATTCTGAAATTTTTTGCTTTTTCCTGCTCCTCTTAGCATGATAAAGAAGATTCAAAGAGAGTGAGATGTCAGCTCCTTTCATTCAGTCAGTAGCTTCAAACATTTCTGGTATATGAATAACATGATGTTTTTCAATGGCAAAAATCAATGAATTTTGTAAATGCACAAACAGTAATTTCTCCGCATTGCAAGGTGCAATTCTGAAATTTGTTGCTTTTTCCTGCTCCTCTTAGCATGATAAAGAAGATTCAAAGAGAGTGAGATGCCAGTTCCTTTCATTCAGTCAGTAGCTTCAATCATTTCTGGACGTTTTTCAATGGCAAAAATCAATGAATATTGTAAATGCACAAACAGTAATTTCTCCGCATTGCAAGGTGCAATTCTGAAATTTTTTGCTTTTTCCTGCTCCTCTTAGCATGATAAAGAAGATTCAAAGAGAGTGAGATGCCAGCTCCTTTCATTCAGTCAGTAGCTTCAATCATTTCTGGTATATGAATAACATGATGTTTTTCAATGGCAAAAATCAATGAATATTGTAAATGCACAAACAGTAATTTCTCCGCATTGCAAGGTGCAATTCTGAAATTTTTTGCTTTTTCCTGCTCCTCTTAGCATGATAAAGAAGATTCAAAGAGAGTGAGATGCCAGCTCCTTTCATTCAGTCAGTAGCTTCAATCATTTCTGGACGTTTTTCAATGGCAAAAATCAATGAATATTGTAAATGCACAAACAGTAATTTCTCCGCATTGCAAGGTGCAATTCTGAAATTTTTTGCTTTTTCCTGCTCCTCTTAGCATGATAAACAAGATTCAAAGAGAGTGAGATGCCAGCTCCTTTCATTCAGTCAGTAGCTTCAATCATTTCTGGACGTTTTTCAATGGCAAAAATCAATGAATATTGTAAATGCACAAACAGTAATTTCTCCGCATTGCAAGGTGCAAGTCTGAAATTTTTTGCTTTTTCCTGCTCCTCTTAGCATGATAAAGAAGATTCAAAGAGAGTGAGATGCCAGCTACTTTCATTCAGTCAGTAGCTTCAATCATTTCTGGACGTTTTTCAATGGTAAAAATCAATGAATATTGTAAATGCACAAACAGTAATTTCTCCACATTGCAAGGTGCAATTCTGAAATTTTTTGCTTTTTCCTGCTCCTCTTAGCATGATAAAGAAGATTCAAAGAGAGTGAGATGCCAGCTCCTTTCATTCAGTCAGTAGCTTCAAACATTTCTGGTATATGAATAACATGATGTTTTTCAATGGCAAAAATCAATGAATATTGTAAATGCACAAACAGTAATTTCTCTGCATTGCAAGGTGCAATTCTGAAATTTTTTGCTTTTTCCTGCTCCTCTTAGCATGATAAAGAAGATTCAAAGAGAGTGAGATGCCAGCTACTTTCATTCAGTCAGTAGCTTCAATCATTTCTGGACGTTTTTCAATGGTAAAAATCAATGAATATTGTAAATGCACAAACAGTAATTTCTCCACATTGCAAGGTGCAATTCTGAAATTTTTTGCTTTTTCCTGCTCCTCTTAGCATGATAAAGAAGATTCAAAGAGAGTGAGATGCCAGCTCCTTTCATTCAGTCAGTAGCTTCAAACATTTCTGGTATATGAATAACATGATGTTTTTCAATGGCAAAAATCAATGAATATTGTAAATGCACAAACAGTAATTTCTCCGCATTGCAAGGTGCAATTCTGAAATTTTTTGCTTTTTCCTGCTCCTCTTAGCATGATAAAGAAGATTCAAAGAGAGTGAGATGCCAGCTCCTTTCATTCAGTCAGTAGCTTCAAACATTTCTGGTATATGAATAACATGATGTTTTTCAATGGCAAAAATCAATGAATATTGTAAATGCACAAACAGTAATTTCTCCGCATTGCAAGGTGCAATTCTGAAATTTTTTGCTTTTTCCTGCTCCTCTTAGCATGATAAAGAATATTCAAAGAGAGTGAGATGCCAGCTCCTTTCATTCAGTCAGTAGCTTCAATCATTTCTGGATGTTTTTCAATGGCAAAAATCAATGAATATTGTAAATGCACAAACTGTAATTTCTCCGCATTGCAAGGTGCAATTCTGAAATTTTTGGCTTTTTCCTGCTCCTCTTAGCATGATAAAGAAGATTCAAAGAGAGTGAGATGCCAGCTCCTTTCATTCAGTCAGTAGCTTCAATCATTTCTGGACGTTTTTCAATGGCAAAAATCAATGAATATTGTAAATGCACAAACAGTAATTTCTCCGCATTGCAAGGTGCAATTCTGAAATTTTTTGCTTTTTCCTGCTCCTCTTAGCATGATAAAGAAGATTCAAAGAGAGTGAGATGCCAGCTCCTTTCATTCAGTCAGTACCTTCAATCATTTCTGGATGTTTTTCAATGGCAAAAATCAATGAATATTGTAAATGCACAAACAGTAATTTCTCCGCATTGCAAGGTGCAATTCTGAAATTTTTTGCTTTTTCCCGCTCCTCTTAGCATGATAAAGAAGATTCAAAGAGAGTGAGGTGCCAGCTCCTTTCATTCAGTCAGTTGCTTCAAACATTTCTGGTATATGAATAACATGTTTTTCAATGGCAAAAATCATTGAATATTGTAAATGCACAAACAGTAATTTCTCCGCATTGCAAGGTGCAATTCTGAAATTTTTTGATTTTTCCTGCTCCTCTTAGCATGATAAAGAAGATTCAAAGAGAGTGAGATGCCAGCTCCTTTCATTCAGTCAGTAGCTTCAATCATTTCTGGACGTTTTTCAATGGCAAAAATCAATGAATATTGTAAATGCACAAACAGTAATTTCTCCGCATTGCAAGGTGCAATTCTGAAATTTTTTGCTTTTTCCTGCTCCTCTTAGCATGATAAAGAAGATTCAAAGAGAGTGAGATGCCAGCTCCTTTCATTCAGTCAGTAGCTTCAATCATTTCTGGACGTTTTTCAATGGCAAAAATCAATGAATATTGTAAATGCACAAACAGTAATTTCTCCGCATTGCAAGGTGCAATTCTGAAATTTTTTGCTTTTTCCTGCTCCTCTTAGCATGATAAAGAAGATTCAAAGAGAGTGAGATGCCAGCTCCTTTCATTCAGTCAGTAGCTTCAAACATTTCTGGTATATGAATAACATGATGTTTTTCAATGGCAAAAATCAATGAATATTGTAAATGCACAAACAGTAATTTCTCCGCATTGCAAGGTGCAAGTCTGAAATTTTTTGCTTTTTCCTGCTCCTCTTAGCATGATAAAGAAGATTCAAAGAGAGTGAGATGCCAGCTCCTTTCATTCAGTCAGTAGCTTCAATCATTTCTGGATGTTTTTCAATGGCAAAAATCAATGAATATTGTAAATGCACAAACTGTAATTTCTCCGCATTGCAAGGTGCAATTCTGAAATTTTTGGCTTTTTCCTGCTCCTCTTAGCATGATAAAGAAGATTCAAAGAGAGTGAGATGCCAGCTCCTTTCATTCAGTCAGTAGCTTCAATCATTTCTGGACGTTTTTCAATGGCAAAAATCAATGAATATTGTAAATGCACAAACAGTAATTTCTCCGCATTGCAAGGTGCAATTCTGAAATTTTTTGCTTTTTCCTGCTCCTCTTAGCATGATAAAGAAGATTCAAAGAGAGTGAGATGCCAGCTCCTTTCATTCAGTCAGTACCTTCAATCATTTCTGGATGTTTTTCAATGGCAAAAATCAATGAATATTGTAAATGCACAAACAGTAATTTCTCCGCATTGCAAGGTGCAATTCTGAAATTTTTTGCTTTTTCCCGCTCCTCTTAGCATGATAAAGAAGATTCAAAGAGAGTGAGGTGCCAGCTCCTTTCATTCAGTCAGTAGCTTCAAACATTTCTGGTATATGAATAACATGTTTTTCAATGGCAAAAATCATTGAATATTGTAAATGCACAAACAGTAATTTCTCCGCATTGCAAGGTGCAATTCTGAAATTTTTTGATTTTTCCTGCTCCTCTTAGCATGATAAAGAAGATTCAAAGAGAGTGAGATGCCAGCTCCTTTCATTCAGTCAGTAGCTTCAATCATTTCTGGACGTTTTTCAATGGCAAAAATCAATGAATATTGTAAATGCACAAACAGTAATTTCTCCGCATTGCAAGGTGCAATTCTGAAATTTTTTGCTTTTTCCTGCTCCTCTTAGCATGATAAAGAAGATTCAAAGAGAGTGAGAGGCCAGCTCCTTTCATTCAGTCAGTAGCTTCAATTATTTCTGGACGTTTTTCAATGGCAAAAATCAATGAATATTGTAAATGCACAAACAGTAATTTCTCCGCATTGCAAGGTGCAATTCTGAAATTTTTTGCTTTTTCCTGCTCCTCTTAGCATGATAAAGAAGATTCAAAGAGAGTGAGATGTCAGCTCCTTTCATTCAGTCAGTAGCTTCAAACATTTCTGGTATATGAATAACATGATGTTTTTCAATGGCAAAAATCAATGAATTTTGTAAATGCACAAACAGTAATTTCTCCGCATTGCAAGGTGCAATTCTGAAATTTGTTGCTTTTTCCTGCTCCTCTTAGCATGATAAAGAAGATTCAAAGAGAGTGAGATGCCAGTTCCTTTCATTCAGTCAGTAGCTTCAATCATTTCTGGACGTTTTTCAATGGCAAAAATCAATGAATATTGTAAATGCACAAACAGTAATTTCTCCGCATTGCAAGGTGCAATTCTGAAATTTTTTGCTTTTTCCTGCTCCTCTTAGCATGATAAAGAAGATTCAAAGAGAGTGAGATGCCAGCTCCTTTCATTCAGTCAGTAGCTTCAATCATTTCTGGTATATGAATAACATGATGTTTTTCAATGGCAAAAATCAATGAATATTGTAAATGCACAAACAGTAATTTCTCCGCATTGCAAGGTGCAATTCTGAAATTTTTTGCTTTTTCCTGCTCCTCTTAGCATGATAAAGAAGATTCAAAGAGAGTGAGATGCCAGCTCCTTTCATTCAGTCAGTAGCTTCAATCATTTCTGGACGTTTTTCAATGGCAAAAATCAATGAATATTGTAAATGCACAAACAGTAATTTCTCCGCATTGCAAGGTGCAATTCTGAAATTTTTTGCTTTTTCCTGCTCCTCTTAGCATGATAAACAAGATTCAAAGAGAGTGAGATGCCAGCTCCTTTCATTCAGTCAGTAGCTTCAATCATTTCTGGACGTTTTTCAATGGCAAAAATCAATGAATATTGTAAATGCACAAACAGTAATTTCTCCGCATTGCAAGGTGCAAGTCTGAAATTTTTTGCTTTTTCCTGCTCCTCTTAGCATGATAAAGAAGATTCAAAGAGAGTGAGATGCCAGCTACTTTCATTCAGTCAGTAGCTTCAATCATTTCTGGACGTTTTTCAATGGTAAAAATCAATGAATATTGTAAATGCACAAACAGTAATTTCTCCACATTGCAAGGTGCAATTCTGAAATTTTTTGCTTTTTCCTGCTCCTCTTAGCATGATAAAGAAGATTCAAAGAGAGTGAGATGCCAGCTCCTTTCATTCAGTCAGTAGCTTCAAACATTTCTGGTATATGAATAACATGATGTTTTTCAATGGCAAAAATCAATGAATATTGTAAATGCACAAACAGTAATTTCTCTGCATTGCAAGGTGCAATTCTGAAATTTTTTGCTTTTTCCTGCTCCTCTTAGCATGATAAAGAAGATTCAAAGAGAGTGAGATGCCAGCTACTTTCATTCAGTCAGTAGCTTCAATCATTTCTGGACGTTTTTCAATGGTAAAAATCAATGAATATTGTAAATGCACAAACAGTAATTTCTCCACATTGCAAGGTGCAATTCTGAAATTTTTTGCTTTTTCCTGCTCCTCTTAGCATGATAAAGAAGATTCAAAGAGAGTGAGATGCCAGCTCCTTTCATTCAGTCAGTAGCTTCAAACATTTCTGGTATATGAATAACATGATGTTTTTCAATGGCAAAAATCAATGAATATTGTAAATGCACAAACAGTAATTTCTCCGCATTGCAAGGTGCAATTCTGAAATTTTTTGCTTTTTCCTGCTCCTCTTAGCATGATAAAGAAGATTCAAAGAGAGTGAGATGCCAGCTCCTTTCATTCAGTCAGTAGCTTCAAACATTTCTGGTATATGAATAACATGATGTTTTTCAATGGCAAAAATCAATGAATATTGTAAATGCACAAACAGTAATTTCTCCGCATTGCAAGGTGCAATTCTGAAATTTTTTGCTTTTTCCTGCTCCTCTTAGCATGATAAAGAATATTCAAAGAGAGTGAGATGCCAGCTCCTTTCATTCAGTCAGTAGCTTCAATCATTTCTGGATGTTTTTCAATGGCAAAAATCAATGAATATTGTAAATGCACAAACTGTAATTTCTCCGCATTGCAAGGTGCAATTCTGAAATTTTTGGCTTTTTCCTGCTCCTCTTAGCATGATAAAGAAGATTCAAAGAGAGTGAGATGCCAGCTCCTTTCATTCAGTCAGTAGCTTCAATCATTTCTGGACGTTTTTCAATGGCAAAAATCAATGAATATTGTAAATGCACAAACAGTAATTTCTCCGCATTGCAAGGTGCAATTCTGAAATTTTTTGCTTTTTCCTGCTCCTCTTAGCATGATAAAGAAGATTCAAAGAGAGTGAGATGCCAGCTCCTTTCATTCAGTCAGTACCTTCAATCATTTCTGGATGTTTTTCAATGGCAAAAATCAATGAATATTGTAAATGCACAAACAGTAATTTCTCCGCATTGCAAGGTGCAATTCTGAAATTTTTTGCTTTTTCCCGCTCCTCTTAGCATGATAAAGAAGATTCAAAGAGAGTGAGGTGCCAGCTCCTTTCATTCAGTCAGTTGCTTCAAACATTTCTGGTATATGAATAACATGTTTTTCAATGGCAAAAATCATTGAATATTGTAAATGCACAAACAGTAATTTCTCCGCATTGCAAGGTGCAATTCTGAAATTTTTTGATTTTTCCTGCTCCTCTTAGCATGATAAAGAAGATTCAAAGAGAGTGAGATGCCAGCTCCTTTCATTCAGTCAGTAGCTTCAATCATTTCTGGACGTTTTTCAATGGCAAAAATCAATGAATATTGTAAATGCACAAACAGTAATTTCTCCGCATTGCAAGGTGCAATTCTGAAATTTTTTGCTTTTTCCTGCTCCTCTTAGCATGATAAAGAAGATTCAAAGAGAGTGAGATGCCAGCTCCTTTCATTCAGTCAGTAGCTTCAATCATTTCTGGACGTTTTTCAATGGCAAAAATCAATGAATATTGTAAATGCACAAACAGTAATTTCTCCGCATTGCAAGGTGCAATTCTGAAATTTTTTGCTTTTTCCTGCTCCTCTTAGCATGATAAAGAAGATTCAAAGAGAGTGAGATGCCAGCTCCTTTCATTCAGTCAGTAGCTTCAAACATTTCTGGTATATGAATAACATGATGTTTTTCAATGGCAAAAATCAATGAATATTGTAAATGCACAAACAGTAATTTCTCCGCATTGCAAGGTGCAAGTCTGAAATTTTTTGCTTTTTCCTGCTCCTCTTAGCATGATAAAGAAGATTCAAAGAGAGTGAGATGCCAGCTACTTTCATTCAGTCAGTAGCTTCAATCATTTCTGGACGTTTTTCAATGGTATAAATCAATGAATATTGTAAATGCACAAACAGTAATTTCTCCACATTGCAAGGTGCAATTCTGAAATTTTTTGCTTTTTCCTGCTCCTCTTAGCATGATAAAGAAGATTCAAAGAGAGTGAGATGCCAGCTCCTTTCATTCAGTCAGTAGCTTCAAACATTTCTGGTATATGAATAACATGATGTTTTTCAATGGCAAAAATCAATGAATATTGTAAATGCACAAACAGTAATTTCTCCGCATTGCAAGGTGCAATTCTGAAATTTTTTGCTTTTTCCTGCTCCTCTTAGCATGATAAAGAAGATTCAAAGAGAGTGAGATGCCAGCTCCTTTCATTCAGTCAGTAGCTTCAAACATTTCTGGTATATGAATAACATGATGTTTTTCAATGGCAAAAATCAATGAATATTGTAAATGCACAAAGAGTAATTTCTCCGCATTGCAAGGTGCAATTCTGAAATTTTTTGCTTTTTCCTGCTCCTCTTAGCATGATAAAGAAGATTCAAAGAGAGTGAGATGCCAGCTCCTTTCATTCAGTCAGTAGCTTCAATCATTTCTGAACGTTTTTCAATGGCAAAAATCAATGAATATTGTAAATGCACAAACAGTAATTTCTCCGCATTGCAAGGTGCAATTCTGAAATTTTTTGCTTTTTCCTGCTCCTCTTAGCATGATAAAGAAGATTCAAAGAGAGTGAGATGCCAGCTCCTTTCATTCAGTCAGTAGCTTCAATCATTTCTGGACGTTTTTCAATGGCAAAAATCAATGAATATTGTAAATGCACAAACAGTAATTTCTCCGCATTGCAAGGTGCAATTCTGAAATTTTTTGCTTTTTCCTGCTCCTCTTAGCATGATAAAGAAGATTCAAAGAGAGTGAGATGCCAGCTCCTTTCATTCAGTCAGTAGCTACAAACATTTCTGGTATATGAATAACATGAAGTTTTTCAATGGCAAAAATCAATGAATATTGTAAATGCACAAACAGTAATTTCTCCGCATTGCAAGGTGCAATTCTGAAATTTTTTGCTTTTTCCTGCTCCTCTTAGCATGATAAAGAAGATTCAAAAAGAGTGAGATGCCAGCTCCTTTCATTCAGTCAATAGCTTCAATCATTTCTGGACGTTTTTCAATGGCAAAAATCAATGAATATTGTAAATGCACAAACAGTAATTTCTCCGCATTGCAAGGTGCAATTCTGAAATTTTTTGCTTTTTCCTGCTCCTCTTAGCATGATAAAGAAGATTCAAAGAGAGTGAGATGCCAGCTCCTTTCATTCAGTCAGTAGCTTCAATCATTTCTGGACGTTTTTCAATGGCAAAAATCAATGAATATTGTAAATGCACAAACAGTAATTTCTCCGCATTGCAAGGTGCAATTCTGAAATTTTTTGCTTTTTCCTGCTCCTCTTAGCATGATAAAGAAGATTCAAAGAGAGTGAGATGCCAGCTCCTTTCATTCAGTCAGTAGCTTCAAACATTTCTGGTATATGAATAATATGATGTTTTTCAATGGCAAAAATCAATGAATATTGTAAAAGCACAAACATTAATTTCTCCGCATTGCAAGGTGCAATTCTGAAATTTTTTGCTTTTTCCTGCTCCTCTTAGCATGATAAAGAAGATTCAAAGAGAGTGAGATGCCAGCTCCTTTCATTCAGTCAGTAGCTTCAATCATTTCTGGACGTTTTTCAATGGCAAAAATCAATGAATATTGTAAATGCACAAACAGTAATTTCTCCGCATTGCAAGGTGCAATTCTGAAATTTTTTGCTTTTTCCTGCTCCTCTTAGCATGATAAAGAAGATTCAAAGAGAGTGAGATGCCAGCTCCTTTCATTCAGTCAGTAGCTTCAATCATTTCTGGTATATGAATAACATGATGTTTTTCAATGGCAAAAATCAATGAATATTGTAAATGCACAAACAGTAATTTCTCCGCATTGCAAGTTGCAATTCTGAAATTTTTTGCTTTTTCCTGCTCCTCTTAGCATGATAAAGAAGATTCAAAGAGAGTGAGATGCCAGCTCCTTTCATTCAGTCAGTAGCTTCAATCATTTCTGGACGTTTTTCAATGGCAAAAATCAATGAATATTGTAAATGCACAAACAGTAATTTCTCCGCATTGCAAGGTGCAATTCTGAAATTTTTCGCTTTTTCCTGCTCCTCTTAGCATGATAAAGAAGATTCAAAGAGAGTGAGATGCCAGCTCCTTTCATTCAGTCAGTAGCTTCAATCATTTCTGGACGTTTTTCAATGGCAAAAATCAATGAATATTGTAAATGCACAAACAGTAATTTCTCCGCATTGCAAGGTGCAATTCTGAAATTTTTTGCTTTTTCCTGCTCCTCTTAGCATGATAAAGAAGATTCAAAGAGAGTGAGATGCCAGCTCCTTTCATTCAGTCAGTAGCTTCAAACATTTCTGGTATATGAATAACATGATGTTTTTCAATGGCAAAAATCAATGAATATTGTAAAAGCACAAACAGTAATTTCTCCGCATTGCAAGGTGCAATTCTGAAATTTTTTGCTTTTTCCTGCTCCTCTTAGCATGATAAAGAAGATTCAAAGAGAGTGAGATGCCAGCTCCTTTCATTCAGTCAGTAGCTTCAATCATTTCTGGTATATGAATAACATGATGTTTTTCAATGGCAAAAATCAATGAATATTGTAAATGCACAAACAGTAATTTCTCCGCATTGCAAGGTGCAATTCTGAAATTTTTTGCTTTTTCCTGCTCCTCTTAGCATGATAAAGAAGATTCAAAGAGAGTGAGATGCCAGCTCCTTTCATTCAGTCAGTAGCTTCAATCATTTCTGGACGTTTTTCAATGGCAAAAATCAATGAATATTGTAAATGCACAAACAGTAATTTCTCCGCATTGCAAGGTGCAATTCTGAAATTTTTTGCTTTTTCCTGCTCCTCTTAGCATGATAAAGAAGATTCAAAGAGAGTGAGATGCCAGCTCCTTTCATTCAGTCAGTAGCTACAAACATTTCTGGTATATGAATAACATGATGTTTTTCAATGGCAAAAATCAATGAATATTGTAAATGCACAAACAGTAATTTCTCCGCATTGCAAGGTGCAATTCTGAAATTTTTTGCTTTTTCCTGCTCCTCTTAGCATGATAAAGAAGATTCAAAGAGAGTGAGATGCCAGCTCCTTTCATTCAGTCAGTAGCTTCAATCATTTCTGGACATTTTTCAATGGCAAAAATCAATGAATATTGTAAATGCACAAACAGTAATTTCTCCGCATTGCAAGGTGCAATTCTGAAATTTTTTGCTTTTTCCTGCTCCTCTTAGCATGATAAAGAAGATTCAAAGAGAGTGAGATGCCAGCTCCTTTCATTCAGTCAGTAGCTTCAATCATTTCTGGACGTTTTTCAATGGCAAAAATCAATGAATATTGTAAATGCACAAACAGTAATTTCTCCGCATTGCAAGGTGCAATTCTGAAATTTTTTGCTTTTTCCTGCTCCTCTTAGCATGACAAAGAAGATTCAAAGAGAGTAAGATGCCAGCTCCTTTCATTCAGTCAGTAGCTTCAATCATTTCTGGTATATGAATAACATGATGTTTTTCAATGGCAAAAATCAATGAATATTGTAAATGCACAAACAGTAATTTCTCCGCATTGCAAGGTGCAATTCTGAAATTTTTTGCTTTTTCCTGCTCCTCTTAGCATGATAAAGAAGATTCAAAGAGAGTGAGATGCCAGCTCCTTTCATTCAGTCAGTAGCTTCAATCATTTCTGGACGTTTTTCAATGGCAAAAATCAATGAATATTGTAAATGCACAAACAGTAATTTCTCCGCATTGCAAGGTGCAATTCTGAAATTTTTTGCTTTTTCCTGCTCCTCTTAGCATGATAAAGAAGATTCAAAGAGAGTGAGATGCCAGCTCCTTTCATTCAGTCAGTAGCTTCAATCATTTCTGGACGTTTTTCAATGGCAAAAATCAATGAATATTGTAAATGCACAAACAGTAATTTCTCCGCATTGCAAGGTGCAATTCTGAAATTTTTTGCTTTTTCCTGCTCTTAGCATGATAAAGAAGATTCAAAGAGAGTGAGATGCCAGCTCCTTTCATTCAGTCAGTAGCTTCAAACATTTCTGGTATATGAATAATATGATGTTTTTCAATGGCAAAAATCAATGAATATTGTAAAAGCACAAACAGTAATTTCTCCGCATTGCAAGGTGCAATTCTGAAATTTTTTGCTTTTTCCTGCTCCTCTTAGCATGATAAAGAAGATTCAAAGAGAGTGAGATGCCAGCTCCTTTCATTCAGTCAGTAGCTTCAATCATTTCTGGACGTTTTTCAATGGCAAAAATCATTGAATATTGTAAATGCACAAACAGTAATTTCTCCGCATTGCAAGGTGCAATTCTGAAATTTTTTGCTTTTTCCTGCTCCTCTTAGCATGATAAAGAAGATTCAAAGAGAGTGAGATGCCAGCTCCTTTCATTCAGTCAGTAGCTTCAATCATTTCTGGTATATGAATAACATGATGTTTTTCAATGGCAAAAATCAATGAATATTGTAAATGCACAAACAGTAATTTCTCCACATTGCAAGTTGCAATTCTGAAATTTTTTGCTTTTTCCTGCTCCTCTTAGCATGATAACGAAGATTCAAAGAGAGTGAGATGCCAGCTCCTTTCATTCAGTCAGTAGCTTCAATCATTTCTGGACGTTTTTCAATGGCAAAAATCAATGAATATTGTAAATGCACAAACAGTAATTTCTCCGCATTGCAAGGTGCAATTCTGAAATTTTTTGCTTTTTCCTGCTCCTCTTAGCATGATAAAGAAGATTCAAAGAGAGTGAGATGCCAGCTCCTTTCATTCAGTCAGTAGCTTCAATCATTTCTGGACGTTTTTCAATGGCAAAAATCAATGAATATTGTAAATGCACAAACAGTAATTTCTCCGCATTGCAAGGTGCAATTCTGAAATTTTTTGCTTTTTCCTGCTCCTCTTAGCATGATAAAGAAGATTCAAAGAGAGTGAGATGCCAGCTCCTTTCATTCAGTCAGTAGCTTCAAACATTTCTGGTATATGAATAACATGATGTTTTTCAATGGCAAAAATCAATGAATATTGTAAAAGCACAAACAGTAATTTCTCCGCATTGCAAGGTGCAATTCTGAAATTTTTTGCTTTTTCCTGCTCCTCTTAGCATGATAAAGAAGATTCAAAGAGAGTGAGATGCCAGCTCCTTTCATTCAGTCAGTAGCTTCAATCATTTCTGGACGTTTTTCAATGGCAAAAATCAATGAATATTGTAAATGCACAAACAGTAATTTCTCCGCATTGCAAGGTGCAATTCTGAAATTTTTTGCTTTTTCCTGCTCCTCTTAGCATGATAAAGAAGATTCAAAGAGAGTGAGATGCCAGCTCCTTTCATTCAGTCAGTAGCTTCAATCATTTCTGGTATATGAATAACATGATGTTTTTCAATGGCAAAAATCAATGAATATTGTAAATGCACAAACAGTAATTTCTCCACATTGCAAGGTGCAATTCTGAAATTTTTTGCTTTTTCCTGCTCCTCTTAGCATGATAAAGAAGATTCAAAGAGAGTGAGATGACAGCTCCTTTCATTCAGTCAGTAGCTTCAATCATTTCTGGACGTTTTTCAATGGCAAAAATCAATGAATATTGTAAATGCACAAACAGTAATTTCTCCGCATTGCAAGGTGCAATTCTGAAATTTTTTGCTTTTTCCTGCTCCTCTTAGCATGATAAAGAAGATTCAAAGAGAGCGAGATGCCAGCTCCTTTCATTCAGTCAGTAGCTTCAATCATTTCTGGTATATGAATAACATGATGTTTTTCAATGGCAAAAATCAATGAATATTGTAAATGCACAAACAGTAATTTCTCCGCATTGCAAGGTGCAATTCTGAAATTTTTTGCTTTTTCCTGCTCCTCTTAGCATGATAAAGAAGATTCAAAGAGAGTGAGATGCCAGCTCCTTTCATTCAGTCAGTAGCTTCAATCATTTCTGGACGTTTTTCAATGGCAAAAATCAATGAATATTGTAAATGCACAAACAGTAATTTCTCCGCATTGCAAGGTGCAATTCTGAAATTTTTTGCTTTTTCCTGCTCCTCTTAGCATGATAAAGAAGATTCAAAGAGAGTGAGATGCCAGCTCCTTTCATTCAGTCAGTAGCTTCAAACATTTCTGGTATATGAATAACATGATGTTTTTCAATGGCAAAAATCAATGAATATTGTAAATGCACAAAGAGTAATTTCTCCGCATTGCAAGGTGCAATTCTGAAATTTTTTGCTTTTTCCTGCTCCTCTTAGCATGATAATGAAGATTCAAAGAGAGTGAGATGCCAGCTCCTTTCATTCAGTCAGTAGCTTCAATCATTTCTGGACGTTTTTCAATGGCAAAAATCAATGAATATTGTAAATGCACAAACAGTAATTTCTCCGCATTGCAAGGTGCAATTCTGAAATTTTTTGCTTTTTCCTGCTCCTCTTAGCATGATAAAGAAGATTCAAAGAGAGTGAGATGCCAGCTCCTTTCATTCAGTCAGTAGCTTCAATCATTTCTGGACGTTTTTCAATGGCAAAAATCAATGAATATTGTAAATGCACAAACAGTAATTTCTCCGCATTGCAAGGTGCAATTCTGAAATTTTTTGCTTTTTCCTGCTCCTCTTAGCATGATAAAGAAGATTCAAAGAGAGTGAGATGCCAGCTCCTTTCATTCAGTCAGTAGCTACAAACATTTCTGGTATATGAATAACATGATGTTTTTCAATGGCAAAAATCAATGAATATTGTAAATGCACAAACAGTAATTTCTCCGCATTGCAAGGTGCAATTCTGAAATTTTTTGCTTTTTCCTGCTCCTCTTAGCATGATAAAGAAGATTCAAAGAGAGTGAGATGCCAGCTCCTTTCATTCAGTCAGTAGCTTCAATCATTTCTGGACGTTTTTCAATGGCAAAAATCAATGAATATTGTAAATGCACAAACAGTAATTTCTCCGCATTGCAAGGTGCAATTCTGAAATTTTTTGCTTTTTCCTGCTCCTCTTAGCATGATAAAGAAGATTCAAAGAGAGTGAGATGCCAGCTCCTTTCATTCAGTCAGTAGCTTCAATCATTTCTGGACGTTTTTCAATGGCAAAAATCAATGAATATTGTAAATGCACAAACAGTAATTTCTCCGCATTGCAAGGTGCAATTCTGAAATTTTTTGCTTTTTCCTGCTCCTCTTAGCATGACAAAGAAGATTCAAAGAGAGTAAGATGCCAGCTCCTTTCATTCAGTCAGTAGCTTCAATCATTTCTGGTATATGAATAACATGATGTTTTTCAATGGCAAAAATCAATGAATATTGTAAATGCACAAACAGTAATTTCTCCGCATTGCAAGGTGCAATTCTGAAATTTTTTGCTTTTTCCTGCTCCTCTTAGCATGATAAAGAAGATTCAAAGAGAGTGAGATGCCAGCTCCTTTCATTCAGTCAGTAGCTTCAATCATTTCTGGACGTTTTTCAATGGCAAAAATCAATGAATATTGTAAATGCACAAACAGTAATTTCTCCGCATTGCAAGGTGCAATTCTGAAATTTTTTGCTTTTTCCTGCTCCTCTTAGCATGATAAAGAAGATTCAAAGAGAGTGAGATGCCAGCTCCGTTCATTCAGTCAGTAGCTTCAATCATTTCTGGACGTTTTTCAATGGCAAAAATCAATGAATATTGTAAATGCACAAACAGTAATTTCTCCGCATTGCAAGGTGCAATTCTGAAATTTTTTGCTTTTTCCTGCTCCTCTTAGCATGATAAAGAAGATTCAAAGAGAGTGAGATGCCAGCTCCTTTCATTCAGTCAGTAGCTTCAAACATTTCTGGTATATGAAT
This sequence comes from Phyllobates terribilis, assembly GCF_046119375.1. Lineage (NCBI taxonomy): Eukaryota > Metazoa > Chordata > Amphibia > Anura > Dendrobatidae > Phyllobates > Phyllobates terribilis. Next base: position 234,290 of record NW_027364394.1, read on the forward strand.
AACATGATGTTTTTCAATGGCAAAAATCAATGAATATTGTAAAAGCACAAACAGTAATTTCTCCGCATTGCAAGGTGCAATTCTGAAATTTTTTGCTTTTTCCTGCTCCTCTTAGCATGATAAAGAAGATTCAAAGAGAGTGAGATGCCAGCTCCTTTCATTCAGTCAGTAGCTTCAATCATTTCTGGACGTTTTTCAATGGCAAAAATCAATGAATATTGTAAATGCACAAACAGTAATTTCTCCGCATTGCAAGGTGCAATTCTGAAATTTTTTGCTTTTTCCTGCTCCTCTTAGCATGATAAAGAAGATTCAAAGAGAGTGAGATGCCAGCTCCTTTCATTCAGTCAGTAGCTTCAATCATTTCTGGTATATGAATAACATGATGTTTTTCAATGGCAAAAATCAATGAATATTGTAAATGCACAAACAGTAATTTCTCCGCATTGCAAGTTGCAATTCTGAAATTTTTTGCTTTTTCCTGCTCCTCTTAGCATGATAAAGAAGATTCAAAGAGAGTGAGATGCCAGCTCCTTTCATTCAGTCAGTAGCTTCAATCATTTCTGGACGTTTTTCAATGGCAAAAATCAATGAATATTGTAAATGCACAAACAGTAATTTCTCCGCATTGCAAGGTGCAATTCTGAAATTTTTTGCTTTTTCCTGCTCCTCTTAGCATGATAAAGAAGATTCAAAGAGAGTGAGATGCCAGCTCCTTTCATTCAGTCAGTAGCTTCAATCATTTCTGGACGTTTTTCAATGGCAAAAATCAATGAATATTGTAAATGCACAAACAGTAATTTCTCCGCATTGCAAGGTGCAATTCTGAAATTTTTTGCTTTTTCCTGCTCCTCTTAGCATGATAAAGAAGATTCAAAGAGAGTGAGATGCCAGCTCCTTTCATTCAGTCAGTAGCTTCAAACATTTCTGGTATATGAATAACATGATGTTTTTCAATGGCAAAAATCAATGAATATTGTAAAAGCACAAACAGTAATTTCTCCGCATTGCAAGGTGCAATTCTGAAATTTTTTGCTTTTTCCTGCTCCTCTTAGCATGATAAAGAAGATTCAAAGAGATTGAGATGCCAGCTCCTTTCATTCAGTCAGTAGCTTCAATCATTTCTGGACGTTTTTCAATGGCAAAAATCAATGAATATTGTAAATGCACAAACAGTAATTTCTCCGCATTGCAAGGTGCAATTCTGAAATTTTTTGCTTTTTCCTGCTCCTCTTAGCATGATAAAGAAGATTCAAAGAGAGTGAGATGCCAGCTCCTTTCATTCAGTCAGTAGCTTCAATCATTTCTGGACGTTTTTCAATGGCAAAAATCAATGAATATTGTAAATGCACAAACAGTAATTTCTCCGCATTGCAAGGTGCAATTCTGAAATTTTTTGCTTTTTCCTGCTCCTCTTAGCATGATAAAGAAGATTCAAAGAGAGTGAGATGCCAGCTCCTTTCATTCAGTCAGTAGCTTCAAACATTTCTGGTATATGAATAACATGATGTTTTTCAATGGCAAAAATCAATGAATATTGTAAAAGCACAAACAGTAATTTCTCCGCATTGCAAGGTGCAATTCTGAAATTTTTTGCTTTTTCCTGCTCCTCTTAGCATGATAAAGAAGATTCAAAGAGATTGAGATGCCAGCTCCTTTCATTCAGTCAGTAGCTTCAATCATTTCTGGACGTTTTTCAATGGCAAAAATCAATGAATATTGTAAATGCACAAACAGTAATTTCTCCGCATTGCAAGGTGCAATTCTGAAATTTTTTGCTTTTTCCTGCTCCTCTTAGCATGATAAAGAAGATTCAAAGAGAGTGAGATGCCAGCTCCTTTCATTCAGTCAGTAGCTTCAATCATTTCTGGTATATGAATAACATGATGTTTTTCAATGGCAAAAATCAATGAATATTGTAAATGCACAAACAGTAATTTCTCCACATTGCAAGGTGCAATTCTGAAATTTTTTGCTTTTTCCTGCTCCTCTTAGCATGATAAAGAAGATTCAAAGAGAGTGAGATGCCAGCTCCTTTCATTCAGTCAGTAGCTTCAATCATTTCTGGACGTTTTTCAATGGCAAAAATCAATGAATATTGTAAATGCACAAACAGTAATTTCTCCGCATTGCAAGGTGCAATTCTGAAATTTTTTGCTTTTTCCTGCTCCTCTTAGCATGATAAAGAAGATTCAAAGAGAGCGAGATGCCAGCTCCTTTCATTCAGTCAGTAGCTTCAATCATTTCTGGTATATGAATAACATGATGTTTTTCAATGGCAAAAATCAATGAATATTGTAAATGCACAAACAGTAATTTCTCCGCATTGCAAGGTGCAATTCTGAAATTTTTTGCTTTTTCCTGCTCCTCTTAGCATGATAAAGAAGATTCAAAGAGAGTGAGATGCCAGCTCCTTTCATTCAGTCAGTAGCTTCAATCATTTCTGGACGTTTTTCAATGGCAAAAATCAATGAATATTGTAAATGCACAAACAGTAATTTCTCCGCATTGCAAGGTGCAATTCTGAAATTTTTTGCTTTTTCCTGCTCCTCTTAGCATGATAAAGAAGATTCAAAGAGAGTGAGATGCCAGCTCCTTTCATTCAGTCAGTAGCTTCAAACATTTCTGGTATATGAATAACATGATGTTTTTCAATGGCAAAAATCAATCAATATTGTAAATGCACAAACAGTAATTTCTCCGCATTGCAAGGTGCAATTCTGAAATTTTTTGCTTTTTCCTGCTCCTCTTAGCATGATAAAGAAGATTCAAAGAGAGTGAGATGCCAGCTCCTTTCATTCAGTCAGTAGCTTCAATCATTTCTGGACGTTTTTCAATGGCAAAAATCAATGAATATTGTAAATGCACAAACAGTAATTTCTCCGCATTGCAAGGTGCAATTCTGAAATTTTTTGCTTTTTCCTACTCCTCTTAGCATGATAAAGAAGATTCAAAGAGAGTGAGATGCCAGCTCCTTTCATTCAGTCAGTAGCTTCAATCATTTCTGGACGTTTTTCAATGGCAAAAATCAATGAATATTGTAAATGCACAAACAGTAATTTCTCCGCATTGCAAGGTGCAATTCTGAAATTTTTTGCTTTTTCCTGCTCCTCTTAGCATGATAAAGAAGATTCAAAGAGAGTGAGATGCCAGCTCCTTTCATTCAGTCAGTAGCTTCAATCATTTCTGGTATATGAATAACATGATGTTTTTCAATGGCAAAAATCAATGAATATTGTAAATGCACAAACAGTAATTTCTCCGCATTGCAAGGTGCAATTCTGAAATTTTTTGCTTTTTCCTGCTCCTCTTAGCATGATAAAGAAGATTCAAAGAGAGTGAGATGCCAGCTCCTTTCATTCAGTCAGCAGCTTCAATCATTTCTGGACATTTTTCAATGGCAAAAATCAATGAATATTGTAAATGCACAAACAGTAATTTCTCCGCATTGCAAGGTGCAATTCTGAAATTTTTTGCTTTTTCCTGCTCCTCTTAGCATGATAAAGAAGATTCAAAGAGAGTGAGATGCCAGCTCCTTTCATTCAGTCAGTAGCTTCAAACATTTCTGGTATATGAATAACATGATGTTTTTCAATGGCAAAAATCAATGAATATTGTAAAAGCACAAACAGTAATTTCTCCGCATTGCAAGGTGCAATTCTGAAATTTTTTGCTTTTTCCTGCTCCTCTTAGCATGATAAAGAAGATTCAAAGAGAGTGAGATGCCAGCTCCTTTCATTCAGTCAGTAGCTTCAATCATTTCTGGACGTTTTTCAATGGCAAAAATCAATGAATATTGTAAATGCACAAACAGTAATTTCTCCGCATTGCAAGGTGCAATTCTGAAATTTTTTGCTTTTTCCTGCTCCTCTTAGCATGATAAAGAAGATTCAAAGAGAGTGAGATGCCAGCTCCTTTCATTCAGTCAGTAGCTTCAATCATTTCTGGTATATGAATAACATGATGTTTTTCAATGGCAAAAATCAATGAATATTGTAAATGCACAAACAGTAATTTCTCCGCATTGCAAGTTGCAATTCTGAAATTTTTTGCTTTTTCCTGCTCCTCTTAGCATGATAAAGAAGATTCAAAGAGAGTGAGATGCCAGCTCCTTTCATTCAGTCAGTAGCTTCAATTATTTCTGGACGTTTTTCAATGGCAAAAATCAATGAATATTGTAAATGCACAAACAGTAATTTCTCCGCATTGCAAGCTGCAATTCTGAAATTTTTTGCTTTTTCCTGCTCCTCTTAGCATGATAAAGAAGATTCAAAGAGAGTGAGATGCCAGCTCCTTTCATTCAGTCAGTTGCTTCAATCATTTCTGGACGTTTTTCAATGGCAAAAATCAATGAATATTGTAAATGCACAAACAGTAATTTCTTCGCATTGCAAGGTGCAATTCTGAAATTTTTTGCTTTTTCCTGCTACTCTTAGCATGATAAAGAAGATTCAAAGAGAGTGAGATGCCAGCTCCTTTCATTCAGTCAGTAGCTTCAATCATTTCTGGACGTTTTTCAATGGCAAAAATCAATGAATATTGTAAATGCACAAACAGTAATTTCTCCGCATTGCAAGGTGCAATTCTGAAATTTTTTGCTTTTTCCTGCTCCTCTTTGCATGATAAAGAAGATTCAAAGAGAGTGAGATGCCAGCTCCTTTCATTCAGTCAGTAGCTTCAATCATTTCTGGTATATGAATAACATGATGTTTTTCAATGGCAAAAATCAATGAATATTGTAAATGCACAAACAGTAATTTCTCCGCATTGCAAGGTGCAATTCTGAAATTTTTGGCTTTTTCCTGCTCCTCTTAGCATGATAAAGAAGATTCAAAGAGAGTGAGATGCCAGCTCCTTTCATTCAGTCAGTAGCTTCAATCATTTCTGGATGTTTTTCAATGGCAAAAATCAATGAATATTGTAAATGCACAAACAGTAATTTCTCCGCATTGCAAGGTGCAATTCTGAAATTTCTTGCATTTTCCTGCTCCTCTTAGCATGATAAAGAAGATTCAAAGAGAGTGAGATGCCAGCTCCTTTCATTCAGTCAGTAGCTTCAATCATTTCTGGACGTTTTTCAATGGCAAAAATCAATGAATATTGTAAATGCACAAACAGTAATTTCTCCGCATTGCAAGGTGCAATTCTGAAATTTTTTGCTTTTTCCTGCTCCTCTTAGCATGATAAAGAAGATTCAAAGAGAGTGAGATGTCAGCTTCTTTCATTCAGTCAGTAGCTTCAAACATTTCTGGGATATGAATAACATGATGTTTTTCAATGGCAAAAATTAATGAATATTGTAAATGCACAAACAGTAATTTCTCCGCATTGCAAGGTGCAATTCTGAAATTTTTTGCTTTTTCCTGCTCCTCTTAGCATGATAAAGAAGATTCAAAGAGAGTGAGATGCCAGCTCCTTTCATTCAGTCAGTAGCTTCAATCATTTCTGGACGTTTTTCAATGGCAAAAATCAATGAATATTGTAAATGCACAAACAGTAATTTCTCCGCATTGCAAGGTGCAATTCTGAAATTTTTTGCTTTTTCCTGCTCCTCTTAGCATGATAAAGAAGATTCAAAGAGAGTGAGATGCCAGCTCCTTTCATTCAGTCAGTAGCTTCAATCATTTCTGGACGTTTTTCAATGGCAAAAATCAATGAATATTGTAAATGCACAAACAGTAATTTCTCCGCATTGCAAGGTGCAATTCTGAAATTTTTTGCTTTTTCCTGCTCCTCTTAGCATGATAAAGAAGATTCAAAGAGAGTGAGATGCCAGCTCCTTTCATTCAGTCAGTAGCTTCAATCATTTCTGGTATATGAATAACATGATGTTTTTCAATGGCAAAAATCAATGAATATTGTAAATGCACAAACAGTAATTTCTCCGCATTGCAAGTTGCAATTCTGAAATTTTTTGCTTTTTCCTGCTCCTCTTAGCATGATAAAGAAGATTCAAAGAGAGTGAGATGCCAGCTCCTTTCATTCAGTCAGTAGCTTCAATCATTTCTGGACGTTTTTCAATGGCAAAAATCAATGAATATTGTAAATGCACAAACAGTAATTTCTCCGCATTGCAAGGTGCAATTCTGAAATTTTTTGCTTTTTCCTGCTCCTCTTAGCATGATAAAGAAGATTCAAAGAGAGTGAGATGCCAGCTCCTTTCATTCAGTCAGTAGATTCAATCCATTTCTGGACCGTTTTTCAATGGCAAAAAATCAATGAATATTGTAAATGCACAAACCAGTAATTT